>NC_050451.1:25008305-25200805 GCF_903995425.1 Onychomys torridus
GGTATTTGCTTTTGGTTTTAGTAAAAGAGCTTGTCACAGTGTATCTGCCATTTTTATAATTTTCTTCCTTTAAAAAAAAATCAAAACCTAGTTAAAACTCAAATAGTCTAGAAACATTAGAGAAGTAGCAGGCCCTAGTCCCAGCCTTCCCAGTCCTGCCCATGCTTCTGAAAGGATGTCCTTTTAAAGCTCACATCTGGTATCTCCCACACTGCCGCTTAATATTTATTGACTTCTAAAAAGAAATACACTGGCTGCTTATTTTCCTCTGAAAATGGGAAGGGTTTACTTAACGTCTTTCCCATCCTTCCATTGTACAGCAGCATGCTTATTCCCTGCTTGCCATGTCTGGGACTCTCACTGACCTGGCGATCTACTCTGCCAGGTGTTAAGTGGCGCCATTGCTACAAGCTCTCTCTTCCATTGGCTCAGCCACACACCGTTTCAGCACTGCCAACTTCAGTGTACGTGTGCTCTGACACCAGAGAGGTCCGTTTGTGCCATTATATGCACAAACATGACTTAGCTAGATTGTTTAGGGGATCCTACATTGTCTCTGTAGTTAGTGTCCCAACTCCTCTGCGCTCTGAGGAGACTGGTCCAGGGCTAGGTTTTTCCTGCGCATCCCTCATTTTGTAAACTCCTTCTGTTGTCTCATTTATGTGACATGTTTCAGGTCTTTCTTACGAAGTTGTTTCTGTTTGTTTTTGCATACAGATCTCTCTCTCTCTCTCTCTCTCTCTCTCTCTCTCTCTCTCTCTCTCACTCACACACACACACACACACACACACTCACACACACACATTTGCAAGCTCATTCTGTAGTCTGTTCTCTTGGTTCTCTCTCCCTCTTTCTCACAGACATCCATTTTGCTCTCCTTTGGGCAGCAAATGCCTAGCCTGGATACTGGAAGCATCCATAAGACTCCCTAAGAGACGTCCAGGGTTAGAGTCACATGGGGATCCAATGAACTTTCTTTTTTATTTGACTTACCTTGTAAGTTTCCTTTATCTCTAGGGAACCTTTCTAGGGAAAGGTTAATGGGAGGTTAACTATCTCACTCCTTGCATATTTGGAGTTTCTTAGTTTGCTTTCAAAATTCAATTAATGCTGTCGGTATAAGCTTTTGTCTACCATAATGTTTCTAGTTTTCTATGCATGGTTGTTAAGTTTGATGGTACTGAAATCCTTTATTTTGGGGAGATTTTTTCTTTTTGTCTCATCAGGAAGCTGTTAAGAATTTCTCTTCATTTTCTAACACTTCAGAATTCATTATTTGCCTTAGGATTCATGCCTCTGTTTAATTCCAGGAAATAATCTAATACAATATCCTTGATAATTTCCTTTACTTGTTTCTTCCTTTTCATTCTGAAAATTGTGTTAGCCCAACCTTAGGCCTCCTGGATTGATTTTCTTTATATCCTATCCCTTCCCCCACTTATTTCTGTATCTATCTTTGTAGTACAGGGGATTTCTCTCACGTGAAATCACACTTCTGTATTGAGTTTTTTTAGTTAAGAAATCATAATTCTCAAGAAATCTTCCCTGTGTGATTATTTGCTTTTCATGTAATATTGTTTTGTTCATGCAGTTACCAAATCACTTCCATTCTTTCTTGATAACATTAAATGGGTTTTCTTTTTAATTTTTTTCTTTCTAGATTGTCTTTCTGCAGCATGCTGTTTTCTGCATGCATTCCCCTTTCTTGGCATATTAGATTTCTGATTACACACATGTAATCGGTGTGAAAGGTTGATTTTCCAGCTCTTTAATTCACTAGGTTGCATACAGTGTATACTTGAAAATGGTCAGTGTTAAGGTGTTTGCATGGGAATGGGGAAATCCCAGCATGCGACAGTAAGATTTTGACACCTGTGGTATTTGTCCTAGTTACTGCCCACTTTCTTGTCTTGAAGCTGCTGTTTGCTTCAGGGGAAAGTGGGGGCAAAATTCTACCTGCTGCCCTGTCCCCAGCTGACACCCTCCCCCCGACTTCCCCCTGAGCCTGCCTGTCCCGGGCTGACAGGCTGACCACAAGCTTCTCCCTGAGCCTGTCTTTCAGGTATGTAGGCAGGTCTGCACTTCTTGACTGTAGCCTCGCCCAGGTTCTGATTTCTTGTGCTACAATTCAAGGGTCAGCAGACTTACTAAAATCGTTTATCTTATAATGGCTTCTACTCCTTACCCTTCGTATTCCTTCAATAGTATTCATAAGATACTTTTGGTGGGCAAAGCTGTAAGGAGATTTGCTCTTTCTTACAAAGCAGAGTGTGATCTCTTGAGCTTTGATTTTATTATGCTTTCTGGCAGTGCTGGGGATGGCACTACTGCTTTGTGCATGCCAGCCATGTGCTCTACAATTAACTGTACCCCACCCCAGAACACTTTTTTTTTAAAAAAAGGTAGTTTCCTACTTTTATATGCCCTGTACCAAAGAAGTACCACATAGCACTTTGTTTTCTAACATATCAGTTTGTTAGTCTAATATTTGGAATCAGCACATAAAAAAAAAAATTTCATGAACATATCATTAATGAAGTGAAGCAATGTTATACTTGAGACATGTGTTCTTTTTTCTATTTTTCTTCCTCCCTTAACTGGATCAATTCTTTTTTCTTAACCTTTAGTGATTGTAGTAAAGGTTATTAATTTGTTTTAAGTTTCATTTTTTGTTATTTGTTTAAAAAAAGACAGCTACATGTCTCCTGAGGAGATGCTTCTCTCTCTCTCCCTCCCTCTCTCTCTCTGTCTCTCTCTCTCTCTCCCTCCCTCCCTCTCTCTCTCTCTCTGTCTCTCTCTGTCTCTGTCTCCCCCCCCCCCCTTCTCATTTAGCATATAGGTAAAGCCTTCAGGAGTAGATTTGCCAACAAAAATGGAATACAATGAATACAATGACCAGTAAGCCTGTGAAGCTGCTTAATGACAAAGATCTAAATAGGTATTTCCATCACCTATAACATTAACCAAGACCTAAAAACATTTATTGCTGGTTTGGAGAGCTAGGAAGTGGGTGAAGGCACTTGCTGCCAAACCTGGCAACCTGGGTTCAGGTTGGGGGACCCACATGGTAGCAGGACAGACCTGACTCCTGAGCCCTGTTCTCTAATCGTACCCTGTAGCACATGTGCTCTAACCACCCTAAACCAAAAGCAAACATACAAAATATAATAAGAACCATATTGTGTAAGAAGGACAAGATGGATACATTTGTCTGCTGCTGGTAAGAATAAGAAAATGTGTTACAAACTCTCTAGGAACATCAAATATTCATAGAATTTATTCTCAGACCCCCCTATTGGAGGAACTGGAGATAAGGGGAAATGTAGATATAACAGTCTTATTAACTAAGAAACACAGAGCCAATGCAGAGTTAGAAGCCCGAGAGGTCAGAGCAGTAGCTGACAGCTGTTACTAAAAAACCTTTCTTACCCTTTGCTCTACTTCCTGTGTGTCTGTCTTTTTATTGACTTTCTGTTCTGCCTTCTCATTGATTGTAAACCCAACCACATGACCTCCTCATCACTGCCTGTCTATACAGACCTCCAGGTCTTCTATGGTTGATATTAAGATTAAAAGCATGTGTCTCTATGCTGGCTGTATCCTTGAACACACAGAGATCTGTCTGTCATGTGATCGGGTTAAAGGTGTGTGCTATTACCTCCCGGCTCTTGTTATGGCTTGCTATTAGCTCTGACCCCCAGGCAACTTTATTTATTAACATACAAATAAAATCACATTACAGTACAAATAAAATATCACATAGGAAAATATCAAAAAGTAAAGTCAAAGTTCATTTTATAAAGTGATATTTATAACATTATGTATACATTATGTATAGTAGAAAAAACCCAAATGACATGATAGTGGAAACATAATTCCAATTATGCATGTCCATATGGTGGAATATTGCTTACACACTCATATAATGTTACTGATGGGGCCTTAAGCATGTTAGGCACATGCTGTGCCTCTGAGTATCAGAAATACCCCCAGGGCTTACAAATGATTTTTAGTAAGCTGATATAATGAACCAATAAAAGGTTTAGTTATATGTAGATGTAACAGTCTTATTAAATAAGAAACACAGAGCCAAATGCAGAGTTAAAAGCCCAGGAGGTCAGAGCAGTAGCTAAGAGCTGAGACTAAAACTACCTTCTTACCACCCACTGCCACTGCTGTCGTTTCTCTGAAAAAGAGACCTACTTCCTGTGTGTCTGTCTTAATATTGACTTTCTGTTCTGCCTTTCATTGGTTGTAAACCCAACCACATGACCTCCTCATCACTGCCTGTCTATACAAACCTCCAGGTCTTCTTTGGTTGGTATTAAGATTAAAGGCATGTGTCTCTATGCTGGCTGTATCCTTGAACACACAGAGATCTGTCTGTCATGTGATTGGGATTAAGGGCATGTGCTACCACTGCCAGACTTCTGCTATGGCTTGCTATTAGCTCTGACCCCCAGGTAACTCTATTTATTAACATACAAATAAGTTCACATTTCAGCACAAATAAAATATCACCATAATTATACTTTAGGGTTTTTTTTTAATAAGCTTAGAATGCTTGATATATATCAACCCGTCAAAACAGAAAAATAAATAAAAGGAATTATACCAAATTTCTAACTCTGTGGTCTCTTGGTTAAACTTTGTGAAATTTCTCTGTTATCATTTTGCTGTTTCCCAGATGTTTTATAGTTTATATGTTTAGATTTAATGGGGAACAATAAAAAGAAAATTCACTTTAAAATTTGTGCTTCTGACATTAAGCCTTTTAAAAATGTCACCAACTGACCCATGTGGCATACCCCCAGACATTTTACCTTTACTGTCAGCAGAATCCAAGTGGGTCCTGTAGTAGCTTGTGATATAATCTCCACTACCCAAACATCTCCTCAGTGCACCAGTAAAAATCTCCATGCCTGTACCATATGAGGATATTCTCCCTATGTCTTGTGGCAGTGTCAAAAGTGTGATGTATGTCAAAATTAGCCAAATAAGTATCATAAATATCCAGTTCTCTCAAAATAGGCACCCATGATCACATCTTTGAATGGAATTAGAGGTGTTCTAGGGTCTTAGTTAGGGTTTCTATTGCTGTGAAGAAACACCCTGACCCTGACAACTCTTACTAAAAAAAGCAGGAAAACATGGTGCTAGAAAGCAGCTTGAGAGATCACATTCAGATCCACAGGAAGCAGGCAGAGAGAGAGAGAGAGAGTGAGAGAGAGAGAGAGAGAGAGAGAGAGAGAGAGAGAGAGAGATCCGGTCTATGGTATAGCTTGAGCATTTGAAACTTCAAAGCCAATCCTCTAGGACACACTTCTTCCAACAAGGTGGCACCTCCTAATAGTGCCGCTCTCTGGTGACCAGGCATTCAAATCTGTAATCCTATAGGGGCCATTCCTATTCAAACCACCACAGTTGGTAAACAATGGCCTAGAGCTAGCTTTTCAGTTTTCATCCCATTTGGCTCTTTTGTGGATGACTTCTCTCGTGAAAAACTGAGTGCATTGAGAGGGATATACACAAAGGTCCTTCCTGGTCTCTTAATCTATTATCATAAATATCTTCCCATAGCATGGCCCAGATGAGACTGATACACAGGGAGAACTGTGATAAAGCAAGAATCCAGGGGCTGGGAGATGGCTCAGTTGGTAAAGCATTCACCTTGCAAGCACAAATGCATGAATTTGGGCCTCAGAACCTACATTTAAAACAAGTCAGAGATGGTGACACGTTTGTAAGCCCAGAACAAGAGTGGTGGGGACTAGCAGATCTTGTGGGTCTCAAGAATATATTAAAGAGATTCAGCTGTGTATTAAAGCTATGCCTAGAAATCTCAAGGCATTTTTCTAGAGTAAGTCATCTATCACAGAACATTTGGTGTTATTGAGTTTTTAATATTTCAGCTGTCTTCTGCTATGAAAGTCTTGTGGGCACATATACTACTAGACCATATTGGCAAACAGTTTAGCTTCACAGACCTGCTGCTCCTCTAGGTAACTAACTCCCCTGCTGAGCCTAGGTGACAAGCAGACTGTAGATGCAGAGCTTTGCTTGTTGTGCAAATGAAGCTCAGACCATCAATTGCCTTCAGACCTAGTGGCATTCCAGAGCTACTGACTCAGAAGAAAGGAGGTTTTTGCATATCCAGGTGGAGTAAAGAGTGAGGCAGAACTGCTGGGAGCAGAGAGTCACATGGTGAAGATAGAAAGAATAAGACAATTTTGCTGTAGAAGGTAGACAGAGTCACATGGCCAGGGAGAAGAGAGAAAGGCAAACATTCTGTAGATGGTAAGGGAGATCTCTTTTAGAGTTTATCAGGGCCAGGAGCAAGGAGATAGGAAAGATAGATGGAGGATGAAGGAACAGATAATGAAGATGAGACCAAAAGCATAAGGCTTCGTTATTACTAGGGCTATGAGGGGGCAGAAAAAGTATGTACAGAGAGGAACTGAGACTCAAGACAGAACTGAGGCTTTATAGATAGAATTTTGCCATAGAGGAATAAAGTAAATGGACAAAAAGCATGGTGTATTTAGATTCTTTCCTTGAAAACAATTCTCACTATTTGTAGTTTCTCTTCTGGGTCCCTAGGAAGAATATTATTAAGGCTTGTCCATTAATAATCTTCAAGAAGCACAGCTTTAGGCTCTGTCCAGCAAGCCCAGCCTACTTGTACAGTTAAGTTCAGTGACAGGCCATGTCTGAAAAGAGTGGACACACTGTGAAAAATGACACTTAGTGCCCTGGCCTTCACACGCACACACACACACACACACACACCACAAAGGGGAGAACATAAACTATCTCAATGATAGTTTTATGGATCTATTTGGACTGTAGGAATATATAGGCACCAATAGGCTAAAGGAAGAAGGTAGAATTCCAGCATTTTCTAAACATATTGTAGGTATAGAAAGAATATTCTTTGCCCTCAGAGGAAGAATTATGACTATGATTTTATGGCTTAGGGGTCATAAAGATAAGGTGGACAATGATTAATTTCAGCCCACCTGGCTCCTCTCCTTAACAAAATGTGCCAACTTGTGTGAATTTCTACAAACAGCCATGGTGGGACTGGAGCATGTGCTTGGTGTGGCAAGCATTGCATGGACTCCAGTTGGCCTCTGCTTTGTGTAAGGTTGTGGCTGCCTCCCATCCTTTCAAAAAGACAAAAGAACACAACAGAAGACTTAGGAAAGTGTCATTAAAATCCCTACTATAGAACTCCGAACCTGGACCAGAGACTGCAGGCAGACCCTGCAGTCTCCACACCCTGCCCCCACACCCATTTGCCCGAGACACCAGCCACTTCCTGAGAATCAGAGACGAGATGAGCCCCCAACTTCTATCCTGCCCTGGAACTCCTACCTGGACCAGAGGTGAGTGCCTGGGGTCACACCAAGAGAGGCCTGCACCTGGGTCACAGCCCCGGGTACCAGCCACTCCAGGAAGAACTGCCCAACTGGGCCCCAGGTTCTGGCCTTAGGGCAGGACCCCCCATCCCCACTGGGAAGGTTTCCCCTTTCCAAGACCCTCTGGTGAACCCTACAACCTCCACACCCTGCCCCCACCCCCATCTGCCAGAGACCCCAGCCACTTCCTGAGACTTAGAAACCAGCACCCAGCTTCCATCCTGCTGGGGAACTCCCATCTGGACCAGAGGTCCCATCTGCCCTGGAACTCCCATCTGGACCAGAGAGCCCGAAGCTACCATCTGCCCCAGAACTCCCATCTGGACAATAGGAGCACCCATCTGGACAAGATAAGGAGACCCCAGGGAGTTCCTGAGACTCAGAGTCCAGCCCCCCAGCTCCTATCCGGCCAGCACTCTCATCTGGACCAGAGCTCCCATCCAACCCAGAGCTTCCATCTGGACCAGAGAGAGACTCCCTAAATCTGTCAGCTCTGTCTGGACCAAGTACACTGATAAGACCAAGAATGAACCCATGAGGAGATGGGCAGACGTGAAGGCAGAAGTATATACAACAAAATAAAGAGCAATACAGCATCACCAGAACCTAGCCCTTCTCCAACAGCTAGACCTGAACATCATGGAATGGAAGAAGAAGAAAACGACCTTATAAGTAACATCATGAAGAGGCTAGAGCCTTATATAGAAGAAATTAAAAATAAAGTGGAGGAACAGACAAACACAAAATGGGAAGAACACTATAAAAAAAAAACTAGAGAAAGGGACAAATAAAGCAGAAGAAAACAATAAGTCCCTGAAAGAAAATAATAAAAAAGCAAGGAAAACAGTCAAAGACATGAAGAGGGAAATAGAAAAAATGAAGAAGACACTAGCAGAAGGAATGCTGGAAATAGAAAATCTGAGTAAACAAACAGGAACTTCAGAGGCAAGTATAACCAACAGAATGCAAGAGATGGAAGAGAGGATCCCTGGTGCTGAAGATACATTAGAAGAAATAGATTCATCAGTCAAAGAAAACACTAAAGCCAACAAAGTCATGGCCCAAAATGTCCAAGAAATTTGGGACACCATGAAAACACCAAACCTACGAATAATAGGGATAGAGGAAGGAGAAGAATACCAACTCAAAGGCACAGAAAATATATTTAACACGATCATAGAAGAAAACTTTCCCAACTTAAAGAAGGAAATGCCTATGAAAATACAAGAAGCCTATAGAACACCAAACAGACTAGACCCCCCAAAAAAGTCCCCTCACCACATAATAATTAAACAACTAAATGTACAGAATAAAGAAAGAATATTAAGGGCAGCAAAGGAAAAGGCCAAGTGACTTATAAAGGCAAACCCATCAGAATAACACCTGATTTCCCAATGGAGACTTTGAAAACCAGAAGGACCTAGACAGATATAATGCAGACATAAGAGACCATGGATGCCAGCCTAGACTAATATACCCAGCAAACCTTTCAATCATCATAGACAGAGTGAACAAGACATTCCAAGACAAAACCAGATTTAAACAATACTTATCCACAAATCCAGCCCTACAGAAAGCACTAGAAGGAAATTCCAACCTAAGGAAAGCAGATACACCCATGAAAACACAGGCAATAGATAACACCACAGCAGTAAACCCCAAAGAAGAGAAGTACACACACACTACCACCAAAAAATAAAAATAATAACAGGAACAAACAATCACTGATCATTATTATCTGTTAATATCAGTGGACTTAATTTACCTATAAAAAGACACAGGCTAACAGAATGGATACAAAAGCAGGACCCATCTTTCTGCTATATACAAGAAACACACCTCAAATTCAAAGATTGACACTACCTGAGAATAAAAGGATGGGAAAAGACTTTTCCAATCAAATGGTCTTAAGAAGCAAGCTGGTGTAGCCATCCTAATATCCAGCAAAATAGGCTTCAAACTAAAATTAATCAAAAGAGATCAAGAAGGGCATTACATACTCATCATAGGAAAGATCCACCAAGATGAAGTCTCAATTCTGAACATTTATGCCCCAAACACAAGCTTAAATCACATATAAAACTCCACACATTAATAGTGGGAGACTCCAACACCCCACTTTCACCTCTGGACAGATTGGCCAAATTGAAACTTAACAGAGAAATAAAGGACTTAACTGATGTTATGACTCAACTGGACTTAATCGATATCTACAGAACATTCCACCCGAACAAAAAAAGAATATACCTTCTTCTCAGCACCCCATGGAACCTTCTCTAAAATTGACCACATACTTGGCCACAAAGCAAATCTCAATAGATACAAAACAATTGGAATAACCTTCTGCATTCTATCAGACCACCATGGTTTAAAGTTAAATTTCAACAACAACAACAAAAAAAAAAAACTACAGAAATCCTACAATCTCACAGAAACTGAATACTGCTTAACTGAATCACCAATGGGTTAAGGAAGAAATAAAGACAGAACTTAAAGACTTCCTAGAGCTCAATGAAAATGAATACACCACATACCCAAACTTATGGTACACTATGAAAGCAGTGCTAAGAGGGAAATTCATAGCACTGAATGGCCACATAAAGAAGTTGGAGAAATCTCACGCTAGTGACTTGACAGCACACCCGAAAGCCATTGAACAGGAAGAAGCAAAGTCTCCCAGGAGGAACAGACACCAGGAAATTATCAAATTGAGAGCTGAAATCAATAAAATAGAAATAAAGAGAACAATACAAAGGATTAATGAAACAAAGAGTTGGTTCTTTGAGAAGACCAACAAGATAGACAAGCCCTTATCCAAACTAACCAAAGGACAGAGAGAGAGCATCCAAATTAACAAAATCAGAAATGAAAAGGGGGACATAAGAACAGACAATGAGGAAATCCAGAGAATCATCAGGACATACTTCAAAAACATCTGCTCCACAAAACTGGAAAATCTAAAAGAAATGGATAATTTTCTGTATGGGTACCACAAACCTAAGTTAAACCAAGACCAGATAAACCATTTAAATAGTCCTATAAACCCTAAGGAAATAGAATCAGTCATTAAAAGTCTCCCAACCAAAAAAAGCCCAGGACTAGATGGTTTCACTACAGAATTCTACCTGATCTTCAAAGAAGAGTTAATACCAATACTCTTTAAATTGTTCCACACAATAGATGCAGAAGGAATATTACCAAACTCCTTCTTTGAGGCTACAATTACCCTGATTTCTAAACCAAACAAAGATGCAACAAAGAAAGAGAACTACACACCGATCTCCCTCATGAACAATGATGCAAAAATACTCAATAAAATACTGGCAAACAGACTCCAAGAACACATCAAAACTATTATCCACCATGATCAAGTAGGCTTCATCCCAGGCATGCAAGGGTGGTTCAACATATGAAAATTCATCAATGTAATACACCATATAAACAAACTCAAAGAAATAAAACCACATGATGATCTCACTAGATGCAGAAAAGGCATTTGACAAAATCCAACACCCCTTCATGATAAAGGTCTTGGAGCAATCAGGAATACAGGGAACATACCTAAACATAATAAAGGCAATCTACAGCAAGCCAATAGCCAGCATCAAATTAAATGGAGAGAAACTCAAAGCAATACCATTAAAATCAGGAACAAGGCAAGGCTGTCCACTCTCTCCATACTTATTCAATATAGTACTTGAAGTTCTAGCCAGAGCAATAAGACAACATAAAGAGATTAAAGGGATACAAATTGGAAAGGAAGAAGTCAAGCTTTCCCTATTTGTAGATAGTATATTTGCAGTATACATGAGTGACCCCAAAAATTCAACCAAGGAACTGATACAGCTAATAAAAACCTTCAGCAACATAGCAACATACCAGATCAACTCAAAAAAATCAGTAGCCCTCCTATATACAATAGACAAACAGGCTGAGAAAGAAATCAGAGATACATCACCCTTTACAATAGCCACAAATGATATAAAATAAATTCGGGTTACTCTAACTAAGCATGTGAGGGACCTATATGACAAGAACTTTAAGTCCCTGAAAAAAGAAATTGAAGAAGATGTCAGAAAATGGAAAGAGCTCCCATGCTCATGGATAGGCAGGATTAACATAGTAAAAATGGAGATCTTACCCAAAGCAATCTACAGATTCAACACAATCCCCATCAAATTTCCAAGACCATTCTTCACAGATCTGGAAAGAATAATACTCAACTTGATATGGAAAAACAAAAAAAACCCAGGATAGCCAAAAGAATCCTGTACAATAAAACAACCTCTGGAGGCATCACGATCCCCGACCTCAAGCTCTACTATAGAGCTACCATAATAAAAACAGCTTGGTACTGGCATAAAAACTGACATGTGGACCGATGGAATCGAATTGAAGACCCTGACATTAACCCACACACCTATGAACATATAATTTTTGACAAAGAAGCCAAAAATGTACAATGGAGAAAAGAAAGCATCTTCAACAAATGGTGCTGGCATAACTGGATCTTAATGTGTAGAAGGCTGCAAATAGATCCATATCTGTCACTGTGCACAAAACTTAAGTCCAAGTGGATCAAAGACCTCAACATAAATCCAGTTACTGTGAACCTGATAGAAGAGAAAGTAGGAAGTACTCTTGAACGCATTGGCACCAGAGATCACTTTCTAAATATAACACCAGTAGCACAGACACTGAGAGAAACAATCAATCAATGGGACCTCTTGAAACTGAGAAGCTTTTGTAGTGCAAAGGACACAGTCAACAAGACAAAGCGACAGCCACATAATGGTAAAAGGTCTTCACCAACCCCTCATCTGACAGAGGGCTGATATCCTGAATATATAAAGAACTCAAGAAATTTGACATCAAAATGCCCAAAAGTCCAATTAAGAATTGGGCTATAGAACTAAACAGAGAATTCTCCACAGAGGAAGTTCAAATGGCCTTAAGACATTTAAGGAATTGCTCAATATCCCTAATTATCTGGGAAATGCAAATCAAAATGACTCTGAGATACCACCTTACACCTGTCAGAATGGCTAAGATTAAAAACACAGAAGACAGCTTATGCTGGAGAGGATGTGGAGCAAAGGGAACTCTCCTCCACTGCTGGTGGGAATGCAAGCTTGTCCAGCCACTTTGGAAATCAATATGGTGCTTCCTTAGAAAATTGGGAATCCATCTCCCCCAAGACCCAGCTGTAGCACTTGGGCATATTCCCAAGGAATGCTCAATCATACCACAAGGGCATTTGCTCAGCTATGTTCATATCATCATTGTTTGTAATAGCCAGAACCTGGAAACAAATGCCCTTCAACTGAAGAATGGATAAAGAAAATATGGTACATATACACATACTCAGCAGAGAAAATCAATGACATCATGAGGTTTGCAGGCAAATGGATGGATCTAGAAAAATCATCCTGAGTGAGGTAACCCCGACTCAGAAGGACAAACATGGTATGTACTCACTCATAGGAGGATACTAGATGTAAAACAAAGATGACCAGACTGCTACTCACAACTCCAGGGAGGCTACCCAGAAAACAGAACCCTAGGAAAGACCCAGGGATCACCCAATGACAGAAAAATGGGTGAGATCTACATGAACAACCTGGACAACAGTGGGAGTAATGAAGGACAAGTTTTGAGGGAAAGAAAGTTAAGGGGAACAGGAGTTCCCAGCTGGATCAAGAAAATAAAGGGAGAACAAGGAATAACAGACCATGATAAATGATGACCACATGAGAACAGGAATGAATAGGCAGAGTGCTGGAGAGGTCCCCAGAAATACACAATGATACATCCTCTGTAGACTGCTGGCGATGGTCAAGAGAAAGACTGATCTGACCTTGTCTGGTGATCAGATGGCCAAACACCCTAACGGTTGTGCTGGAACTCTCATCCAATAACTGATGGAAGTGGATGCAGAGATCCTCAGCCAGGCCCCAGGTGGAGCTCCAGGTGTCCAACTGTCGAGAAAGAGGAGGGACTGTAAGAGTTTGAATTGTTGAGACCAAGATTGGAAAAGCACAGGAACATATAGCCAAATGAATGGAAGCACATGAATTATGAACCAAAGGCTGTGGAGCCCCCAGCTGGATCAGGCCCTCTGGATAAGTGAGACAATTGAATAGCTTGATTGGCTTGGGAGGCACCCAGGCAGTGGGACTGGGACCTGTCCTTAGTGTATGAGCTGGCTGTTTGCAACCTTGGGCTTACACAGGGACACTTGGCTCAGCCTGGAAGGAGGGGACTGGACCTGCCTGTACTGAATCCACCAGGTTTAAAGGAATCCCCAGGGGAGTCTTGGCCCTGGAGGAGATGGGAATGTAGGGAAGGGGTTGGGGGAAAGGTGGGGGTGGGGGCGGGAGGGGGATGGACAGGGGAACCCATGGCTGATGTGTAAAATTAAAACACAAATATAATAATAATAATAATAATAATAATAATAATAATAATAATAATAATAAAGAAAAATCCCTACTATAGTAGTGACAGGTTCATTTCCCTGGAGGTCCCTTCCTTCTCTGTCCCCTTCACCTCCCCAACATGCTTCTGAATGATGACCCTACAATGTGGTTTCTTACTGCACTGTGCCATGGCTATAAGATTTAAGGTGTAATTTTTTCATTTCAGTCTGATATTACTTTATAGGGATTAAATGTATTTTGGAGAAATTGTTTTATTTAATGGACTTGTAATTTGCTTCTCTCTGTGTTCTTGAAAACCATATTGCAACAACAAACTTTGTATATATTTGTACTTACTTCAGTTATGTCTTAAGAAAAATTTTATGGAGATGGAATTTTCACATCAAAAATGTGATATGTATATATAATATGTATATATATATATATATATATATATATATATATATATATACATGTTCATATATGTTTGCACAATCATATTCAATAGTAAGTTGCCCTACACAAAAATTTCACCAATTATTCTCATGCTCTACCCACAGCTTTCCTCTTCTGTGAATCCTGTAATCACTAAGTAAACCCTTAAATGGCTCCCACCAAGAGCTATATAGGATACTGTACCTAAAAACAGTGTCCCAGTTAATATGGCTTAAACTCAGCCAGAAAGATTGATTTGGGTGAGCTCTAAGTGGGCCTTCAATTTGTCTCCTGCTTTAACATTTGACTTTGCTTCTGTAGCATCAGATAATTCTTTCAGAACAAGAAAATCACTGGAGTCTTTTAGCATTCTTGCTCTGAGACATCCCCATGTAACAGATGTCTGGGTGTTGATTGCCTGTTTGCCCTGGTGGCTGTACTTGGATTTACCTTGCATATAGCTGGGGTCCTGAACAGCAGGCAATAGTATACATTGGTTTCCTTTTCTTTAGGCTTTTACCTTCCCTAACAGTGTACCCCACCCCCTCTAGACTTCCACCTCCTCACTATTCAGGATGATGAAATAGTGTGCACAGTGTTCTCTAGTTTCTCCACCTGCTCACTAGTCAGGGTGATGAAATAACATGCACAGTTGTTCTTGAGTCCAGAAAATGGATTTTGCTGAGTTGAAGCAGGCATGATGAGTTGTTAACCCTGTTAGAAAAATACATGTTAGATTTATGATTCCCTCACACAGGTAATTGGGCTCTAATTTTGAATTCTGAGCCAATTGATTTATATGACGTTGCATTATAGCATCACAGAAGTGCGATTGAGTCCAGGTGATGTATGAATTTGAGCTTCCAATTATGCAATAAATTATTTCAGTTCTTTAATAGTGATACCTGGGTTAGCATCGACCCGTCCTGTTTTCTCTGTCCTATTCCCACACCCATGCCCTTATTTCCACCCTGCTCCTTTCTCTCTTCGTTTTCCTTTCCCTTTTCTTTTTCAGACTTTAATGGCTTAGGGACAACTTGTTTAGGAATCCAAGCCCTGTGTGTTTCAACATCATGGAGGACATTTTCAAGATCATCCTTCTTTTTGAGCTCTTGTTAGTATTTCCTCTCAGCCAATGGCATATTTCACTGCCTTGGTATAAAATGTGTTGTGGATCCATCATAGATGGGAAGTACTTTTTTGGCATATTACAATTGATCCAAAAGATTCCTTTGGATTATTGAGATCCTACTGTGAGCATCTTTTGTATGTTGCATTTTTTCTTTGTAATGATCTCCCTCATTCAATTTATTTTTAGCTGTTTGTATTCTTTTTATTTCTGTGAGGTATATCAAATTATTTTGGGAACAAGGGTTGCATAGAAATAAATAAATAACAGGGCTAGAAACTGCTCTGGGAGCCTTGGAGAATTATCCAGAAACCAGAGACAAGTAATTGGAATCCATATTTCAAATTCCTTTTCTTTTATTGGAAATCCCATGTTCTTTTGAGTAAGGGATTATCTTAAGTGAGGCTTTGGGCATTTGTCAGGAAGATCAATGGGCTGGAGAGGAGGAGAAACATGGGGTAATGGAAGAGCATACCAGAGTCTCTTTTCAGCCCTAAAATGCTCCTGGCAGCCCTCTGAGGCTCACTTTGTACTTTTACAACTTTATTTTCTCTTGTCTGTGGTTCTTCCAAATTTAAGAAGTTCATATTTAAAGGTTCTGATATTGAAAACAATTTCTAACCTCAGACCCGGCCAATTTACCTTTGTGTTGCCTTTACTACCTATCCTTCAGAAAAAAATAACCAAATTCTCAGCTGCAGAGTATTAAAAGCAACGAGAACTTACGGATAGCTACCCTGAAAGAAATGTTATTGCCTGGTTGTAAAGAAAGCAAAGCTAGTGGATGCTCTTCCTGCCTTTTCATAAGCATGTGTCTTCCTGGCGTTCACTGCTGAAGGGGTATTTCTGTGAAGAGGGATGTAGCTTATGAAAGAAGATATGAGGAAGCAGAGGGAAGTGGATAAGAAAAAATATGTCTTATATTAAAAGAATTGCTCTTGCCATACGTGGGACTTCAGCTTGAGCACATGCAATTCTGAGCCATTTTAAAAATAAACTGGAGCATCATAATTGTTATAGGGTAACAGTGCAGTTTTTGCTATATGTCCTTTACACAGGTTAAACAACTCTTATTATCTCTTTTTCATTCCTAACAAATTGAAGTAATATAGGGGGATACATTTTCTGATTTGAATTAAGACCTCACTGAGAGAGTGAAATAATACCTGCCACAGTACAGTTTGGGGCCTTTAAAAACCCCTCAATAACTTTAATGACATCTAGTGATACCATTTCTTGGCTGCCTTCCAAGAACACTGGTAAGGTGCTTTTCCTTTAAAAATATTTCTCCTGGTTTCATTTTTACCAACTGCCTTTATGCTACAAAAAAAAAAAAATGTTCCCCAAAAGGGAATCAGAACTTTTATTTTATTCATTCCCATTCAGCAGAGACTTCCAAGTGTCTTCTTTGGTGATTCCTGTCATTCTACACCCTCAGTATAACAGGGAAAGGATCTTGCATGGAATTGATATGAAAGTGCCATTATTTCATCATGAATAGATCTAAAATGTTTTGTTTTTTACATTCTTTAATAAAGGTTAAGGATTGGACATCTAACTTAGAGAATTTTTTCTTGAATTCAGGCAGTTTTTCTGACTTCTTTCTCAGATGAGCATGAGTAAAGGCAACCAGAGTGAATACCATTTTCCTTGTTTTGTGTTGTGATGAAATACGTTTGCATAGTATGTACTTTAGGTTTGTTTTTGTTTGTTTCTGGGTTTTGGATTTTTTTTTTTTTTTTTTTTTTTTGCCTTCTTAGACACACAGATCTACTCACTTCAGATTACAAGCTTTGGGGATAGCTTGTTTGTTCTGGAAATTATTTGTTATTTTAGCTGTAAATATAGGCAAGTAGCTTTCTTTAAATGTAACTCTGCACCCAATGTTAAGAGAATATTTAAAATAATTGCATTAAAAACAAGTATCCAAATTCGGTAACTGTAATAACAAGTATTATTAAATAAAAAAACAAACCAGGAGCCAGGTATTGGGATGAATGCTAGAAGATCAGAGAAGCAGAACAAGCCAAAGCTAACCTTACCTCACCAACTTCTCAGCTGATCCTGTTTCCTCAAACTGGAAGCCACTGAGGCCTAATCCAAATGGATCTCAGCTGAACTGCTGCTAAAAGCCTAAAAGCTTAAAAGCGTCTAGTTCCTGGTCCGCATGCCTCATATACCTTTCTGTTTCCTGCAATCACTTCCTGGGATTAAAGGTATGTGTCACCATACCTGGCTGTTTCCAGTGTGGCCCTGAACTCACAGAGATCCAGATGGATCTCTGCCTCCCAAGTGATAGGATTAAAGGTGTTTCTGCCACCATTAGAAGGCCTCTAGGTCTATCTAGCGGCTGTTCTGTTCTCTGACCCCAGATATGTTTATTAGGGTGCACATTATATTGGGGAATATAATGTCACCATATTTTTCCATTTTTGTCTAAAATAAAGAAAGAAGCTTATAACTAATATAAGAAAAACTATTTCCAATAAGTATATACAATATATATAGTCAAGAATTACAATAACAACTCCCATCTGGACCAGAGCTAGACATGAACATCACAAAATGGAAGAAGCAGAAGAAAACAACCTTATGAATAACATCATGAAGAAGCTAGAGGCTTATAAAGAAGAAATCAAAAATGAGATGAAAAAAGAGACAAACAAAAAATGGGAAGAACACTATAAAAAACTAGAGGAAAGAACAAATAAAGCAGAAGAAAACAATAAATTCCTGAAAGAAAATCATGAAAAGCAATGAAACAGATGAGGGAAACAGTCCAAGACCTGAAAGGGGAAATAGAAAAATGAAGAAGATATAAACAGAGGGAATGCTGGAAATAGAAAATCTGAGTAAACAAACAGGAACTTCAGATGCAAGTATAACCAACAGAATGCAAGAGATGGAAGAGAGGATCTCTAGCATTGAAGATACAGTAGAAGAAATAGATTCATCAGTCAAAGAGAAAACTAAAGCCAACAAAGTCATGACCCAAAATGTCCAAGAAATTTGGGACACCATGAAAACACCAAACCTACAAATAATAGGGATAGAGGAAGGAGAATACCAACTTAAAGGCACAGAAAACATACTCAACATGATGACAGAAGAAAACTTTCCCAACTTAAAGAAGGAAATGCCTATGAAAATACAAGAAGCCAATAGAACATCAAACAGACTAGACCCCCTAAAAATGTCCCCTTGCCACATAATAATTAAACAAGTAAAAATACAGAATAAAGAAAGAATATTAAGAGCAGCAAAGGAAAAAGGCCAAGTGACTTATAAAAGCAAACCCATCAGAATAACACCTGATTTCTCAATGGAGACTTTGAAAGCCAGAAGGACCTAGACAGATGTAATGCAGACATAAGAGACCATGGATGCCAGCCTAGACTAATATACCCAGCAAAACTTTCAATCATCATAGACAGAGTGAACAAGACATTCCAAGACAAAACCAGATTTAAACAATACTTATCCACAAATCCAGCCCTACAGAAAGCACTAGAAGGAAATTCCAACCTAAGGAAGTCAGATACACCCATGAAAACACAGGCAATAGATAACACCACAGCAGTAAACCCCAAAGAAGAGAAGTAAATACACACACTACCACCAAAATAAAATAAAATAACAGGAATGAACAATCACTGGTCATTAATATCCGTTAATATCAGTGGACTTAATTCACCTATAAAAAGACACAGGCTAACAGAATGGATACAAAAGCAGGACCCATCTTTCTGCTGCATACAAGAAACACACCTCAAATTCAAAGATTGACACTACCTGAGAATAAAAGGATGGGAAAAGACTTTCCAATCAAATGGTCTTAAGAAGCAAGCTGGTGTAGCCATCCTAATATCCAGCAAAATAGACTTCAAACTAAAATTAATCAAAAGAGATCAAGAAGGGCATTACATACTCATCATAGGAAAGATCCACCAAGATGAAGTCTCAATTCTGAACATTTATGCCCCAAACACAAGCTTAAATCACATATAAAACTCCACACATTAATAGTGGGAGACTCCAACACCCCACTTTCACCTCTGGACAGATTGGCCAAATTGAAACTTAACAGAGAAATAAAGGACTTAACTGATGTTATGACTCAAATGGACTTAATCGATATCTACAGAACATTCTACCTGAACAAAAAAAGAATATACCTTCTTCTCAGCACCCCATGGAACCTTCTCTAAAATTGACCACATACTTGGCCACAAAGCAAATCTCAATAGATACAAAACAATTGGAATAACTTCCTGCATTCTATCAGACCACCATGGTTTAAAGTTAGATTTCAACAACAGAAAAAACTACAGAAATCCTACAATCTCATGGAAACTGATTAATGCTCAACTGAATCACCAGTGGGTTAAGGAAGAAATAAATAAAGAGATTAAAGACTTCCTAGAGATCAATGAAAATGAATACACCAAATACCCAAATTTATGGGACACCATGAAAGCAGTGCTAAGTGGGAAATTCATAGTACTAAATGCCCACATAAAGAAGCTGGAGACATCTCACACTAGTGACTTAACAGCACAACTGAGAGCTCTAGAAGAAGAAGAAGTAATGTCTCCCAGGAAGAATAGATGGCAGGAAATTATCAAACAGAGCTGAAATCAATAAAATAGAAACAAAGAGAACAATACAAAAGAATTAATGAAACAAGGGTAGGTACTTTGAGAAAATCAACAAGATAGACAAGCCCTTATCCAAACTAACCAAAAGACAAACAGAGAGCATCCAAATTAACAAAATCAGAAATGAAAAAGGAGACATAACAACTAACACTGAGGAAAACCAGGGAATCATCAGTTCATACTTCAAACACCTCTACTCCACAAAACTGGAAAATCTAAAAGAAATGGATAATCTTCTGGATTGGTACCACATGCCTAAGTTAAACCAAGACCAGATAAGCCATTTAAATAGTCCTATAACCCCTAAGGAAATAGAATCAGTCATTAAAAGTCTCCCAACCAAAAAAGCCCAGGACTAGATGGTTTCACTGCAGAATTCTACCAGATCTTCAAAGAAGAGTTAATACCAATACTCTTTAAATTGTTCCACACGATAGAAGCAGAAGGAATATTACCAAACTCCTTCTTTGAGGCTACAATTACCCTGATTTCTAAACCAAACAAGGATGCAACAAAGAAAGGGAACTACAGACCCATCTCCCTCATGAACACTGATGCAAAAATACTCAATAAAATTCTGGCAAATAGACTCCAAGAACACATCAAAACAATTATCCACCATGATCAAGTAGGCTTCAGACCATGGGTGCAAGGGTGGCTCAACATACAAAAGTCCGTCAATGTAATACACCATGTAAACAAACTCAAATAAAAAAAAAAAACACATGATCATCTCACTAGATGCAGAAAAGGCATTTGACAAAATCCAACACCCCTTCATGATAAAGGTCTTGGAGTGATCAGGAATACAGGGAACTTACCTAAACATAATAAAGGCAATTTACAGCAAGCCAACAACCAACATCAAATTACATAAAGAGAAACTCAAAGTGATTCCACTAAAATCAGGAACAAGGCAAGACCGTCTGTAGGCTGGGGTGGGGAGACACCGCCAGCCTTTGGAATTTGCCCCACATTGGGCAACAGATATTAGTGAAATTATTAAGGTCACTCCACATAGTTAAAAGGGAGGTTTATTTTGTGGGGTAACTTGTAAATGAAGGAATAGGTTGTAGGGTCTGGCAAAGGTATGGCACAGTCTGGTGGTGTTCTCTGGAGAACTCTGCTGGGTCTACCTCCTACGTCCAGCATCCTAGAACCAAGACAGAGACCTTCTCTCAATCCTGGGTCTTCTGCTTCCTCCTCCACCCCACGTTGTAGGTATGACCATTACTGAAGCCTCAATGGGGGTTGGAACTTCCAGGCCAATGCTGGGATGGTTACCCACTACAGCTGTCTACTCTCTCGATACTTATTCAATATGGTACTCGAAGTTCTAGCCAGAACAATAAGACAACATAAGGAGATTTAGGGGATACAAATTGTAAAGGAAGAAGTCAAGCTTTCCCTGTTTGTAGATGACATGATAGTATACATGAGTGACACCAAAAATTCAACCAAGGAACTGATACAGCTTATAAACACCTTCAGCAACATAGCAAGATACAAGATTAACTCAAAAAATCAGTAGCCCTCCTATATACAATCAACAAACAGGCTGAGAAGGAAATCAGAGATACATCACCCTTTAAAATAGCCACAAATGATACAAAATAACTTGCGGTAACTCTAACTAAGCAAGTGAAGGACCTATATGACAAGAACTTTAAGTCCCTGAAAAAAGAAATTGAAGAAGATGTCAGAAAATGGAAAGAGCTCCCATGCTCATGGATAGGCAGGATTAACATAGTAAAAATGGCGATCTTACCCAAAGCAATCTACAGATTCAACACAATCCCCATCAAATTACCAAGACCATTCTTCACAGATCTGGAAAGAATAATACTCAACTTGATATGGAAAAACAAAAAACCCAGGATAGCCAAAAGAATCCTGTACAATAAAACAACCTCTGGAGGCATCACAATCCCTGACCTCAAGCTCTACCTTAGAGCTACCATATTAAAAACAGCTTGCTACTGGCATAAAAACTGACATGTGGACCAATGGAATTGAACTGAAGACCCTGACATTAACTCACACACCTATGAACATATAATTTTTGACAAAGAAGCCAAAACTATACAATGGAAAAAAGAAAGCATCTTCAACAAATGGTGTTGGCATAACTGGATATCAACATGTAGAAGGCTGCAAATAAATCCATATCTGTCACTGTGCACAAAACTTAAGTCCAAGTGGATCAAAGACCTCAACATAAATCCAGTTACTCTGAACCTGATAGAAGAGAAAGTGGGAAGTAGTTGAATGCATTAGCACAGGAGATCACTTCCTAAATATAACACCAGTAGCACAGACACTGAGAGAAACAATCAATCAATGGGACCTCTTGAAACTGAGAAGCTTTTGTAGAGCAAAGGACATGGTCAACAAGACAAAGCGACAGCCTACATAATGGGAAAAAGTCTTCACCAACCCCACATCTGACAGAGAGCTGATATCCTGAATATATAAAGAACCCAAGAAATTTGACATCAAAATGCCCAACAGTCCAATTAAGAAATGGGCTATGGAACTAAAAAGAGAATCCTCAACAGAGGAAGCTCAAATGGCTGAAAGACATTTAAGGAATTGCTCAACATCCCTAATCATCAGGGAAATGCAAATAAAAACGATTCTGAGATACCACCTTACACCTGTCAGAATGGCTAAGATTAAAAACACAGAAGACAGCTTATACTGGAGAGGATGTGGAGCAAAGGGAACTCTCCTCCACTGTTGGTGGGAATGCAGGCTTGTACAGCCACCTTGGAAATCAATATGGTGCTTTCTTAGAAAATTAAGAATCAATCTCCCCCAAGACCCAGCTATACCACTCTTGGGCATATTCCCAAGGAATGCTCAATCATACCACAAGGGCACTTACTCAGCTATGTTCATATCAGCATTGTTTGTAATAGCCAGAACCTGGAAACAACCTATATGTCCTTCAAATGAAGAATGGATAAGTAAAATATGGTACATATACACAATGGAGTACTACTCAGCAGAGAAAAACAATGACATCATGAGGTTTGCAGGCAAGTGGATGGATCTAGAAAAAATCATCCTGAGTGAGGTAACCCAAACTCAGAAGGATGAACATGGTATGTACTCACTCATAGGAGGATACTATATGTAAAACACTAGACTGCTACTCACAACTCCAGGGAGGATACGGATAAAACAAGACCCTAAGAAAGACACAGGGATCACCCAATGACAGAGAAATGGATGAGATCTACATGAACAACTTGGATGTGATTGGGGGTAATGAAGAGTAAGGTTCAAGGGAAAGAGAGCTTAGAGAAGCTGGAGATCCCAGCTGGATCAAGAACAGAGAGAGAGAACAAGGAATAACAGACCATGATAAATGAAGACCACATGAGAATAGGAAGAAGCAAAGTGCTAGAGAGGTCCCCAGAAATCCACAAAGATACTTCCACTGTAGACTACTGGCAGTGGTTGAAAGAAAGCCCAAACTGACCTACTCTGGTGATTGGATGGCCAAACACCCTAACTGTCATGCTAGAAAGCTCATCCAATGACTGAGGGAAGCAGATTCCTAGATCCACGGCCAGGCCCCAGGTGCTGCTCCAGGAGTCCAATTGGAGAGAAAGAGGAGGGATTGTATGAATGAGAATTGTTGAGACCAAGATTGGAAAAGCACAGGGACAAATAGCCAAACTAATGGAAACACATGAACTATGAACCAAAAGCTGAGGAGCCCCCAACTGGATCAGGCCCTCTGGATAAGTGAGACAGTTGATTAGCTTGAACCCTTTGGGAGGCACCCAGGCGGTGGGACGGGGACCTGTCTTTAGTGTATGAGCTGGCTGTTTGGAGCATGGGGCCTATGCTGGGACACTTTTCTCAGCCTTGGAGGAAGGGACTTGAAATGCCTGGACTGAATCTACCAGGTTGAGCTGAATCCCAAGAGGAGTCTTTGCTGTGGAGGAGATGGGAATGGGGGTTGTGCTGGGGGGGGAAGGCAGGGAGTGGGGGAGGACAGGGGAATCCATGGCTGATATGTAAAATTAAATTAAGTTATAAAATAAAATAAAACCAAAAAGAATTACATTAACAATGTCTAGTCCATTAACATTTGACAGATTCAGACAAAAACTCCAGTGTATATATTAACAATGTCCAGTCCATTAACATTTGACAAATTCAGACAAAAATTTTCATTATTTATCCTACTTAATACAAGTAGTTTCTTTTTAAAAGTAGATTCAATAATCTACCTTTTTATCATACATCCATATTCACTCTTTTTTCTTTTCTGAGTAGATTCAAAAATCTACCTTTTAATCTTAAAATTTCTATAGCTTCCCTATTTTCTTTTCAGAGTAGATTCAATAATCTACCCTTTTTTATATCCTCCTTTTTCTTTCTTTTTATCTTAAACAAGAACCCAGTATCTAATCTCCTTTGTTTAACTTTTTTCCTGACCATTAACAATTAACAACTTGTAACCAATCATTGTACGTAATGACAATATCCATAACTCATTAAACAACCAAAAAACACTCACCCCACCTTTGGGGAATGTGGGCATCATGCTCTTAAAATTACTTCCTGCTGTTAGGGGCAAAAGCATATTTAGGGGATCCTGAAAAGATAAATTTTGGGTTAATTGTCAAGTTCTGATAGGGTTAGCTATATCATTTGTCCAGTATATGCATCATGAAAAAGTGCAGGGCTTGTCTTAAGTCCTTGTTCAAGTAGTCTGGATCATCTCAGCTAACCATCTCGAAATTGTCCTGAGCAGTTTGTAGTCCAAAGTTGATCTTTGGGTGGTATTAATCAGCTTAATGGCTTTATCACAGTCCATGTGGAATCAATATTGTGGGATCCTGTCATGTTATTATGGGATCCTGTCATCTTTTTGGAGAGTTCAAAGTCACTGTTATGTATGGTCATGGTTCCCTGCAGAAATTGTGTGTGTGTGTGCCTCCTCTGTGGTTTGGAGCGATCTTAATTGCATCTCTGACAGAATCGAGTCTCACAGCCAGTCCCGTGTTTACAATACCACAGTTTCCATTCTCCACCAGATATTCTTTGATTTCAAATCTCTGTGAGCAATAGCTGGCTTTCCTTGGCTACCAAAAATATCCATGTGAAGACGAGCAAGACAGCTCGCCATAGATAGAGCAAGTTTGATCACCCCTTCCACTGTAACAGTGCATCTATTGAAGCAATCAAAAAGGCATCCATGCTCATGGTAATCCGACACCAGCCACAGCTGAGTCCATGTGCCATTGTCTCTGTGGTCTGCTGTTATAAATCCTAGGATGTTTTCATGTCACAACATCACAGTCTGTTAAATCTCTGCTGCTAGAACCACTAATGTTCTTCCCTAGAAGAGAATATCTTCACAGCAACTTCTTCTCCCCCGCCACTTCCTCGCCAAACTTCTGCAAACTGACCTTTGTCAGTGTTCTCTTGTAACATGATGGTGCTGGCAATTGTTCTCCAAACAAGCGGTGGTAAATCCTTCATCCCCAGTAGCAGCATTGGAGCCACCAAAATGTTGAGAAGCAGTCAGCAACACAGAGCAGCAGCTGCCTCCTCCATGGTCCCTCTGCACCTTTCCTGGCCTTGTCTATCCCTGGCTGCAGCTTCTCCTCAGCAAGCTTCCCAGGCTGGCCTTGAAGTAGTGATCCTCCTCCCTCTCCCTTCTTCAGCAAATCCTACTGGCCTCATGCAATTCTTGCCTGATCCAGGGGCTGAAAGGCCACAGACAAGTGACTTTTTTTTATGAACTTATGCCCTACAGTCAGACACGAAATGTAACACAAATCTTTATTTGTTTATTAGGGTGTACAATATATTGAGGGATACAATATCACCACAGGTAACATTCTTCTTGACCATCTGGGTTCTTAAAAAAGTTGAAAAATCTAGGGCACTAATCAGCATATCACCAATAGCTTATAATTTGGGACTAATTTAATGTTTGAGGAGTATATTGGAAGACTAATTTAAGCCCACACATTTAAAGTAGGTTGTATTTATTCTAATCATGGAGCATATGGGTTGGGAACCCTATCAAGGGAAGCTTTTGATTGTAGATTAATTTATAACAATCAATACCACTGTGGTCGGCAGTGATCAGTGAGAGCTAGGGGCTGTTTTTGAGGATGGGAGTAGTGTGAGTCTTGGGTTTCTCTTACATTGTGCTTGAAGGGGTACAGAAACTGCATGATGAAATGCCATGTACATGTATGTGTACCATAGGGTGTAGGTAATAGGATGCTAGAATGGTTATTTTCCTCTTTTAATTTTTGCTGAGACACCTATCATATTGTTCCCAAAAGACAGCTATCAAGTGTTTAGGAAGTTATGGTCCTGGACCATGGCATTTGGATATGTTAAGAGGAGTTTAGAAATGACAAATCCTCAAGGAGAGCCCTGGCCATGATGAGATGCTGTCACCCTGGCAGAAAAGTTGGTGTGTTAGCTAGCTCTTCATTGCTCTAAATACCAAAGAGAAGCAAGATGGAAGATTTAATTTGGCTCATGGTTTCAGAGCATCCATTCATTGATAGCTCTGCCCCAGGCACACAGAGAAAGCATCATGGTAGCAGGAATGAGTAGTGAAGGAGAGATTTTCATGGTACACAGGAAGCAGATGCTCACACCATAGACGTTTTCCTTTTTCTCTACTATTCCATCTGGATCACTAACTCACTGATGGTGTTACCTGTCTTTACGATGGGCCTTCCCCCATTAATTAATCCTCTTGTGAAATATCCTCAGACACATGCTGAAGAGTGTCACACCACTCTCCTGGGAGATTCTGAATCGAATCAGCTTGGCAGTGAGAGTTAACCATCTCAAATGCAGTGTACTGGTTCGTAACCTCAGGCTCTGAAAGGTCAGTAAAGGAATCTCAATTGTGTTTCTTGACACTGGGAACATCATGAACTGTGTGTCTAAATCAAGCCCAAGGAATTTAAAGTGGTCCACATGCTGTGGTCCAGCTCACCTTAGACGATCTGGAAAACAAGATACACAGGGCCTGGCTACCTGCCAGGGTGAGAGAGTAGACACGCTGAAGCTTATATTTCCCAGCCTTTCTCAAGGCATGAAACCTATGAGTGTTTCCTAGAGACCGGATCTGAAATGTCTAGATAATAGTCACTGTGGAGTGCTTTAGGACCCAGTTCAGTGTGGTACTTGAGAGTGTCCATGGACTTTAGCCTATAACATCCAAGGCCGGTTGTCACATGCTGGTTAGAGCTTATAAACAGCCACTTAGGAAAGGGGTCCAGTGAACTGTCTAGAGAATAAATTGTAAAATTTGTGGCAGTTCATGAAAGCTCCCCAAGAAAATGTTGGTTCTATCTACCAGACCCAGAGATAGCAAAGTCAGCGTGCGCGCGTACACACACACACACACACACACACACACACACACACACACACACACAAGCATGTGTACACACAAACATTTATACACAAGCATGTGTACACACACATATTTAAATAAATATATAAATACACACACATATCTTCTCCTAGGAGAAGAAACTCTTCTATTCTCTAACTTACTTAACCCTGGCATTCTGAGAACATTCATTAGGTGAAGGAGTGGAGGAGGAGAAAATAGCCGTGCCCATCCTCCATCCTGAAGCAGGGGAGAGTTGTGAAGGGGAATCCTGGGTTGTAAAAGCAAGGAAGGGGAGGGAATTTATTTTTTTCTCAATTAGAACTATCTTTGCAACTAGAAGTGGCAGAACTCTGCTCTAGGGGCAGATAAGTTACAGCCACAGAGTCAAGCTTTGAGGGACAGTAGTTGTGAGAGCTTCTTTTATGTATGATGTGTGAAGTGTGTTCGACACACTTTCATCATCATACACATGATGGCTACAAAACTTCTTGTAATGACTGTGTATTTATCAAATATTGATAAGTGCAGCATCTTCTTATATTAATGGGATCATTTTCCAGGAATTCCCTTAGTACCTAATCTTAACAAATTCATTTTAAGATTTTGGTGTTTAAGATACATTATTCTGTAAGACAAATTACAAAACTGTCTTATTAATAAAAAACCTGAAGCTAGATATTGGGGTAAAAACTGAGAGATCAGGGAAGCAGAAAGAAGCCAACCATGTTCTTACCACTAGAAATTCTCTGCCAAAAAGAGATGATTACTTCCTGTATGATCAAGCCCTATATCCTTTCTCTCCCTGCCATCTCACTTCAATTCTCCTACCCAGGTACACCACTTCCTCTTTCTGCCCAGCTCTATCACTTCCTGTCTGTCTGTACAGACTTCCAGACCTTAAAGGTGAACTAGCACTGAGAATAATGGTGTGTACCACCACGCCTGGCTCTCTTCCCAGTATGGCCTTGAACTCACAGAGATCCACATGAATCTCTGCCTCCCAAATGCTAGGATTAAAGGTGCATGCCATCATTGCCTGACTTCTATGTTTAATATAGTGGCTGGCTTTTTCCTCTCATCTCCAAGTAAGTTTTATTTATTAGAGCACAAATAAAATATCACCACATTTCCCTTATTTTGTCTAAAATAAAAAAAAAAATGTAACTAATATGAGAAAAAGTATATATAATAAGTATAATAACTATATACAATGTATACAAAAAATAAATATATGAACAATGTCTAGTCCACTTGCATTTGACAAATCCAGTGAAAAGCATTCTATTATCTATCCTATTTTGGTGAGTCCAAAATGTTCCTAATTTACTTTCTGTCCTAACTTGTATTGCCAACCAAAAACTATCTTTTATGTGTTTTAAACGTATACACTTTACATCTCTTAGTGAGTTTCCTTTCTGAATTTCTTAACAAGGAAAACTATAACTATCTAATCTTGAACTCCCTCAGAGACATGAAAAAGAAATAATATTAACTGAGTAAGGAGGAAGTACAAACAAGCGACCTCCAAAAATTTTGAGAAATGACAGCAACAGCTGGCTGCCTTGACAGTCACCTGAGGTTTCTCTGCAATACTGGGGCATCATCTTTGGTCTCCAGGCTTGGCATATCTAACAGACTCATCTGTGAAGCAGGATTTTCTAAAGAGCCTTCCTACCTTGTCTTGGCAAGAATCGACATTCCTTTGTTTTGTGTCCTACTTGTCCCTTTTGGACAGCATACTATCAGCAATCAATGTTAGGGCACTTTCTTGCCCAGTGGCCAACTTTTGCCACAATGAAAGTAAACTCCATATGGAGGTTTTTCAATGCCCTGAAGTAGATTGGTGCTGCCAGGAGCAGACATCTCATAGTAATAAAAAAGAAAGAAAGAAAGAAAGAAAGAAAGAAAGAAAGAAAGAAAGAAAGAAAGAAAGAAAGATCTGTTATTAAAACTTCTTAAATGCTGTATTCTGCAGATTTCTGAAGTGATTGAAGATGGCCTGTCTGTCTTAAACATATCTCTGCTTGACCTTGAAAACATCCCTAATATGACTATATGACTACAAGTTTCATTGTAATGACTAACTACTAACTTTCATTTCTTTATACCTTAATAGTTGGTAATAATAACTTTCAAATATTAGAAAAATTGCATTGCATTGTTAAATGAACTGTAAAGGTACAATACCTTGAACAAGATTAGAAATATATATATAAAATTAATTTCAAATTTGTATCAATATACAAAATTTGTATACAATATATAAAAATCTAATCCAATGTACAATATTTAAAACTAGTAGTTGCGTTCAAAAAGTAGATTCAATAATCTACCTTTTTATCTTATCATATCTATATTCTCTCTTTTTTCTTTTCAGAATAGATTCAATAATCTACCCTTTATTCTATCATTACTATATTTTTTCAGAGTGGACTCAATAATTTGCCTCTTATCTATATCTTCTTTTTTTTTTCAAACAAGAATCCTGAATCTAATTTCTTTTAACTTTTCTCCTAACCATTAACAATTAACAATTTATAGCCAACTATGCTAAACAATGACAATTATCCAAAACGTACTTAAAGACCAAAAACCACCCACCCTACCTCTTGGGAATATGGGTGTCACGTTCTTAAAATTACTTCCTGCTGTCTGGGAATGAAGTCATCTTTCAGGGGATCCTGAAAGAAAAATTTGAGTTAATTATCAAGTCTTGGGAGAGGTAGCTGTGTGACTTGTAATCACCACTAACCTCAGACCAACCAAGCTGTGTCATTTATTGTCCAGTCTCTGCATAATGCGAAAGTGCAAGGCTTATCTGAAGTCCTTGCTTGAATAGTCTATGAGGCTGGATCATCTCGGCTAGCCATCTCAAAATTGTCGTGAGTAGTTGCAGTCCAAAGCCGATCTTTGGGTAGTGTTTGTCAGCTTAGTGGCATTATCATTGTCCTGATAGAATTATTGTGGGGCCCTATCATCTTTTTGGAGACTTCAAAGTCACTGTTAAGTGTAATCATGGTTCCCTGCAGGAAACTGATAGAGACCGAAACATCAAAGCAAGATACAGGCAGCTAGATGAATTCTTTTTTCTAGAATAAGTTAGTACTTTATATGACCATTAATATCATGACAAAACTATAAAAATATATATTAATCTTATAAATTTTGATGTAAAATTTATACCTTATGAAAAGTTTTAAAGAATCAAAATAGAACCAAAGAATTATGAGATTAGTGGCATTAAAATAGTCCCTTAATTTTTTTTTTCTGTCCCATATCAGGTGGCTATTCTGACATGATACAGAGATTTTGCATTTTCTTTTAGCAAGCATGCTTAGGTTTAGAATAGGAAAGAGCTACACCCCAACTCCAAAGCCAACTTTAATTTTTAATTGAACTGGACCACATAAAGACCATTTATGTTAAGTATTCATAGAGAACAGTAGAAATAAACATTTAGGAAGACTTATGAAATTTTGTATGTGATATACCAATAGGCCAATTTACTCTTTTTTCTTGGGACATTTATTTGTTCTGGGTGATTTGCTCTTTTTCTTCAGCTGTCTCATTTGTCCAGTGTTCTTCAGATTCCTTAGCCTTCATTCTCCTGAAAGACCAAACAAACAAACAAACAAATAAACCTTCCCTTCTGTATGCTGTAAATGTATTACTCTGATTGATAAATAAAACGCTGATTGGCCAGTAGCCAGGCAGGAAGTATAGTATATGTGGGATAAGCAGAGAGGAGAATTCTGGGAAGTGGAAGGCTGAGTCAGAAGACACTGCCAGCTGCCACTGCCATAAGAAGTGTAAGATGTAAAGTACCAGTAAGCCACAAGCCATGTGGCAACTTATAGTTTAATAGAAATGGGTTAATTTAAGATATGAGAACTAGATAACAAGAAGCCTGCCACAGCCATACAGTTTATAAGTATTGTAAGTCTCTGTGTGTTTATTTGGGTATGAGTGGCTGTGGGCCCTGGTGGGACTGGAGAAAACTCCAGCTACATCTTGAACCCTAACTTTGGGGAGGCTCTCTTTTGGCAAGTTATATATAATTAAATAAAAACATTTCTAACTGGTATAAGTTAGTTTAAACTGGATGGTCATGCTGGTTGTAGGTCTCTCTTGTGCAAATCAAACTTTTATCAATTTTGATGGTGTCTATAGCTTTTCTTTTCCTGTATAAACAAAAACAAAACCTCATCTCCAACAAAATACATATCCTGGCTTCCATTCTGAGGTGAGCATATCCTTAAAGTATATAGGCCGATTTAATTCTATAGTTTTTTTTCTATTTTCCAATGTCTCTTTGTACCTGTTGTTCCTTTCTCATTAGCACTGAGAAAATTCAAAGTTAATGGAGCATTATGCAGTCTATTTCTGGAGGTTCTTGTTACCCCTTTCTGTTTATTTAGCATATTCTTTATAGTACAATTTGAGCTTTCTATGACTGTTTGGGCTGTAGGATTGTGTTGTATACCTGTAATATGCTTTAAATTGTAACAAGCAAAAACCTGTTTCATTTTACCAGAGACATATGCTGGAGCACTGTCAGTTTTAATTTGTGCAGGTATACCCATGATGGCCGTAACTTCTATCAAATGTGTGATTACAAAATCAGTTCTTTCAGAACTCAGAGCAGTTACCCACTGAAATCCTAAATAGGTATCAATGGTGTGGTATACATATTTCAAGTTTCCAAATTCTGCAAAATGAAGCACATCCATCTGCCAGATTTCATTCCTGAGTACCCTTTGGGTTATATCCTGCTGGTAGAGGAGTATGATTATAAAAAGAACAAGTAGGACATTTCCTTACAATTTCATTGGCCTGTTGCCAGGTTATAGAAAAATCCTTTTTAAAATCCTTACTATTGACACAATGTTTTTATGAAATTCTGAGCCCTCTAGCACATTTCTGTCAAGCATTTATCAATCTCATCATTACCATGTGGGTTGGATGGGAGTTATATGTAAGGGATGATTCCTATTCCTGATTATATTTTGTAAATGAATAAATAACAAAGTTAACTCTACTCATCTTGGATAAATTTTGTAATCTCAATATGTAAGACCACTCTTTCAGCATATTGAGGGTCAGTAACTATGTTGAGAATTTGTGAAAAATCCATTAATACAATTAGAATAGCATACATTTCCTATTTTTTGGACAGAATTATAAGGACTTTGAACCACTTTATCTGAATTTTCTAATTTGTAACCTGCCTTTTTTTTTTTTGTTTGGTTGCATCTATATAAAGTGTAGGGGCTACAGATTTTGGTGTTTCCCGTACAATGAGAGGCAAGATTCAATCAGCTCTCCTTATAAGTTGAATTCTATAACTTTGGGGATATTTGCTGTTAATATCTCATAAAAAATTACTGCAATCTCTTTGCCAAGATTCACTTTCTGCCCATAATTTGTCAATTTCATCATTAGTTAAAGGTACTACAATTCCTGCTAATTGATGAAGTCTCAATTTTCCTTTTAAAATCAAATCAGAGATATTTTCTGCATGAGTTTTTAATTTTTTACTCTGTTTATTTGGTAGAAATATCCATTTAAATATAACATCTTCTCTCTGCATTAAAATTCCTCTAGAAGAATGCTTAGAGGTTAAAATAAAAAAAAATGCAATAAAACTTTGGATCCACATGATCCACATGTGCATTCTGTATTTTCTTTTCCACCAAAGCCAATCCTCTCTCAGCTTCAGCTGATAGTTCTGTTGGACTATTTAAGTCCTTGTCACCCTCTAAGGTTTCAAACAAATTACTCAGTTCATCATTTTTTACCCCAACAAGAGTTCATAGATGGGAAATGTCTCTAAATAATCTTTGAAAGTCATTAAGAGTCCATAAATGATCTCTCCAAATTTGTACCTTTTGTGGTCTAATTTTTTGTAGATTTATTTTATATCCTAAATAATTAATAGAATTGCCTCTTTGTATCTTTTCAGGAGCAATTTGTAATCCCCAACAAGACAAAATTTTCTTCACTTGTTCAAATATTCTTTCAGGATTCTTTTTAATAACAAATGCAGGAGAATTTCAAGGGCTGGTTGATTCTTCAATATGCTGAACATTTAACTGCTCTTATACCAGCTGTTCTAAGGTCTGTATTTTCTCTTTTGTTAAGGGCCATTGCTGAACCCATACAGGCTTGTCTGTTAACCATATTAAAGGTAGAGCTGTTGATATCTTTGAAAGATCAGCAGCTGTTGTGCCCTGTTCTTGTACTATCTGGATGGTCAGTGACTGTTCTTTATAATACTTTATAATATTTCTCTCAGAAACGTGTTAGTTTTTGGTTTGTTTCTGAGGTTGGAGGAATGTTAATTTAGGTATTCTATTGTTGTAATGAATCATGGTCCCATAGATTGATTGCTATATTAGCCACACATGAGTTTAATTTTCCTTTCTGTCCTTTTGGCCCTATATGTTCAACCCATCTTGTGCTCTGTTTTACTTCAGATAATGTTCCAGTCCCAAACAGCTAAACATTTACTGCTTAAAGAGGTCAATTTGGATGCCAAGATTCTGGTGTAATTATTGTTACATCCACACCTGTGTCCATAAGAGAACATCATTTATTCATATTTTTAATTTTGGTCTTTGTTCATTTATAGACGTTTGCCAAAAAATTGGCTTTATGGTTTTTCCTGAGTTTTTTATTCTCTCTGCTATAGCTATTCTATCACCCTGAGCAGCATGTTATTTTGTGATAGGCATTTGGTTATTGCATTGCTCTGGGAAGTGGTTTCTTCTATGATGGCAGGAAAGGACTGAACTGAATTTGTCATGGGGGCCTGTGAGAGGCCCCTCAGGGAGTTTCTAGAAGGCAAAAGCAAAGGATTACCTTGTCTGTCCCTTGTTTATCTACATTCATTAGTCCAACGTTTGCCTTTACCACACCTTCTGCATTCTCCAGAAAGGAGTGCCATTCTGTTGCTATTGTTCCTTGAAGAAACATTATTTCTAGGAATGCCCTTTTTAGGTGACCTTGTTTACTGCAATTAAAGCATGTGATATTATTATTATTATTATTATTATTATTATTATTATTATTATTATTATTATTATTATTTTAAACCTCTGGAAATGACATCTCCTATCCAAGTATCATCATGGTCATGAGATTCAATATTAATTGTATCTTGGATCCATTCCTTCAAGAGTACTGATCTTGCCTTTAATAGCCTAATTAACCTTTTGCATGCTGCATTCACATTCTCAAAAGCCAGAGATTCAATTATTATCTGTCTAACTTCTGAATTTGGTAACACTGTCTTTGTAAGAAATCCATGGAGGTTTCTTTTGGGCCCTGTATAACTTTTGTAAATGACTCAATTTTCTTTCCTACTTCTTCATTTCTGTTTCAAGCATTCATGGCTGCCATGTAGCATAGAATTAGTGTGTGGTCATCATATAAAAATTGTCTTTGTATATCGGCATAATCATCTTCTCCAAGAAGTTCATCTTGGAAAATTTCCATACCTCTAACCCTACACCATTGTGCTACAGTCTTAGCCTCCTTTTTTCACCAGGTTGTCCACTGTAACTCTTGACCAGCCTCTAGGACAAGTGTAACCAAATCTTTTCAGTCCTTAGGGATAATTCTGTTACAAGTTGACCATGAGTTTAACATCTGCTTTACAAGTGGAGAATGCATACCATATGAGAATATAGTTTCTTTAAATCTCCTCAAATCTAACATTTCCACAGGAGTCCAGTTAGCTCATACACAGCCTTGAGCATTTGGTAGTTTCTGTAAGGTTACTGGATAGATTAAGGTTGATTGTTTGAAAATTTTAGGCTGCTCCTCTATAACCATATAATTCAATGTTGAGATAGGTTCACCTTTAAATTCTTCTGTCTGGGTCTGAGTTTCTCTATGATTTGATTTAACACATTTTTCTAAAACTTTTATATTCATACTCAAATAAACCAACCTTTTTAATGCTAAATCAAAAATTACCAAACAAATATTATTAATAGTTAGCATTATGTAAATCTCACCAACATTAATTATCTTCTCATTTAATTGTTCCATTTTCAGACTGCCTAATGTGTTATCGAGACATGGTTTCTCTGTGTAGCTTTGCGCCTTTCCTGGAACTCACTTGGTAGCCCAGGCTGGACTCAAAGTCACAGAGATCTGCCTGGTTCTACCTCCCATCCATTTTTTTTTTTTTTTAATGTGGGAAAAAATTTCTCTTTTTACTAATTTCTCTCTTTAAGATATCTTAATTGACCCACCAAGTCTGCTGACTGTGTAGAACATTAGAAGTCTGGGGGAGTTTCAAAGCAGATACCTAGTGTGGTAGCAGTTAGAGATGGGAATCCAGAGAGAGTCCACCACCCATCAGGAGAGAAGAAGCCAAAGATACTCTGGTCCAAGTGGGGTGGACCCTCCAGCTGTGTGCACCTTGGCCTGAGCTGGGTCCTGTAAAGGCTTTTTTTGTGAATTCGTGCCACAAACATTGGAACACCATATGTAAGATGAATTACTAAATGGTCTTATTAATAAAAAGCCCGTAGCTAGATATTGGGGTAAAAACTGAGAGATCAGGGATGCAGAAAGAAGTCAGCCATGTTGTTCCCAGTGTGGCCTTGAACTCACAGAAATCCAGATGAATCTCTGCCTCCAAAGAGCTAGGATGAAAGGGGTGTGCTACCATTGCCTGATGTCTATGTTTTTTCCTCTGATCGCCAAATAAGCTTCATTTATTAGAGCACAAATAAAATACCACCACATTATTCAACATATTTTTCCAATATCATTTTCTCATATTTTAGAATTTAAGGTAATCAGAAAATAAAACCTTCATGCAAGAAAAAATCTGTGTAAAAAGAGGGATGTAGACAATGGAAAGACAAACATGCTACATTTTCCCTTTTCAATCTTAAGGTGCTTCTCTGTTCTAGAACATGGTTTCATTGTAGCAAAGAAGTCCTCATGATTGTGAGGTTGGAGAAACAGTTTTAAATAAAATAGTTACCTGTTTAAATATATATAGAAAGTATATTTTCATTTCCCAAACTTTGTTTGCCTTGGGATTTCACAAGCTCTTTATGTGTTATGGCATATCCTGCAAATTTTCAAATGGGTGTGTTGCAGGTGGCATTATTCAGATGTATCTGACCACAGAACACAAGATGCATGCTTTAGAAAACTGCCTTTCAGATGAAGCCCTGGTGCTTTCAGAAGTCTAGCAACAAAAACATAACATTTGGATCCTGCGATATCTTGTGATTTTAAAAGCTACTCCTGGCAGCAAGGAAATATGTTCAGCCAATAAGTTCATTTCCTTCTGGTTTGTAGGTAACAAAGAATTGCTGATGTTGCCACAGCTGAGGTAAAGAATAAAGATGATGGGGGACTGACATGGTCAGTATTCACTTTGTGGATAAAAAATAAAAGAGCAAATATGAAACTCTGCTTAAGAAACTGTATGTGCCTAGGATGAACATAAACATGGAAGCTAAGGTTTGATCTTATCAAGTCCAGTCCTTCTTTGCATGTAATACTAGATGCAGGCTTTAGGTTAGCACAGCTATAATGATGTTGCCTGGTATTTTTGTAGCTTCTTGTGTCTTCTCTCTTCACAAGTTGTAACCATTGTTTTGTGTATTTTCTTTAGATGAAAATGGTCCAAGAATAGTAAGAGTTTGGGGAGTTCATAAAACATTTTAAAAATTATTTTTCTGGAAACATTTTCTCTTCACCCTTGTGTTAGTCAATGAAGCCAGGCTAATCAATCTGTCTGGTATCTCACCTAATTAGAAATTAATCTTGATACTTCAACTCTGTTTCTCAATTTACAGTTTCATTCCCGAAATTTAGCTGCAGAATGTGCTAGAAGTTGTTAAGGTACACAAGAAGTACTATGAGGTAAGATGAGAATTTCAGTTACTCAACCCCTCCTAAGCTAGAGAAGTTCTATTCTGGGCTTCTACAAAACATTTATAGTGAGGTTTGAAAATATCCTTTTAAGCATGATCTTCATGCTTTGTTGGATTAATTGTCATGAATTGACATAAATCAGGAAGAGCAAAGTGGAAGGACCTATTCAAAGCTTAGAAATTAAGGCTAGTTCTGATCATACAACAAATTTCCTCACCTCTCAGTGTTTAGACATAGTAACTCAGCTCCCTCCATTGTTAGGAGGACCTGTGAAATCATGTGTTCATCACATGTTACCATTGCACTTGTAGAGACTCTAAGCTAAACATTGACCACTGTAGTTGCTACTATTCAAGATCTTTTAAAGTGTCAACATAAAAATGTTAACAAATGCTAGCTTTCTTTTCCGTGGCCTCGTTGATTTCTCACCAAACCTTTCCTCCATGTCAGGTACCTATAGTTTGAGGAAATTTAGAGATAAATAAGAATCCAGATAGAGCACATGTATGTGAAACTCCTGGAGTGTTGTAGATGTAACCGTCTTGTTAAATAAGAATCACAGAACCAATTGCAGAGTTAAAAACCACGAGGTCAGAGCAAAAGCGGAAAACCTTACCCTTCACTGCTTCTGCTGTCCTTCCTCTCCGCAAGAGACCTAATTCTGTGTGTCCTTTTTTATAGACTTTCTGTTTTGTTTTCTCATTGGTTGTAAACCCAGCCACATGACCTCCTCGTCACTGCCTGTTTGTACAGACCTCCAGGTCTTCTATAGTTGGTATTGAGATTAAAGGCATGTGTCTGCCATGCTGGCTGTGTCCTTGAACACACAGAGATCTACCTAGCACTGCCTCCCAAGTGCTGGGATTAAAGATGTGCACCACTACTGCCCAGCTTCTGCTCTGGCTTGCTCTGACCTCTAGGCAACTTTATTAACATACAAATAAAATCACATTTCAATACAAATAAAATATCACTATAGAGTGTGTACTAAATGCATTTTGAATTCAGTGTAAAATAAAGTAGAAATTTGACCAATTTCATAAAGCCATGAAAAAGAGTGCTAAGACCCATACTTAGTGGTGTATACATCTGTAATCCCAGCACCCAGAAGATCGAGGAAGTATGATCAAGAATTTATGAGCAGTTTCAACTACAGAAGGTGTTCTAAGTCAGCCTAGGCTACAGGAGTTCCTGTTTCAAGGAACTGAAATAAAGATCAGGCATTGGGGCATAGGCCCTTAATCCCAGCACTTGGGAGGCAGAGGCTGGCAGATCTCTGAATCTGAGGCCAGCCTGGTCTACACAGTGAGTTCAAGGACAGCCAGGCCTATATAATGAGACCTTGTCTCAAAAACCAACCAACCAAACAAACAAACAAAAAACCTAAAATAAATAAATAAATAAAAAGTCAAAACAAATGGAATCAAATATTCACAAGAGATAGTGAAAAAAGAATCTGTTGCTCACTATATAAATTTCTTTTTCTGTGCTTGAGTTCTGTTGACAATTAAGTTAATTCAAACACCTAAGTCATGGGATTTCTGAAATTCATTGGCAACAACTCCTGTTAAAAAAATAACAAAAACCTAAGGCATCATTACTTTGTTTTCCTGTGTCCTTGTCTAAAGTACCTGTGAGTAATTTCTTAAATTTGCAGTTGTACAAGCTGGGATGTGAGATCATTGGAGCTGGATGATATGAATGTGGAGTATTACATGGACATTACAGTAACTTTTTGAAAGGTCTTTCATTGAAGATCATAATTCAAGAAAAAAGTAGGATGAAATGATGATTGATGAAGGTAGGAGGGGAAGAAAGATGGAGAAATAAAGAAAGAGGAAGAAGGAATTAGGAGGAGAAGGAAGGAAGAGAAAATATCTGTGAAGTGCAAATTTTCCTCTCTTTTCTTCCCTCCTCATCTCCCTTCTTCTGCTTCCTTTCTTTCTTCTCCCCTCCCTCATCCTCTCTGAGCTGTCTCTTCTCATTCTTTCAATGGTTTGTTACTTTGAATCAAGTAGGAGGCCCCAGGCAATGCCTAACTGAACAATCCAGTAGTCATACTAAAATATGTGAAAGCCATTCTATGAGGGAAATTTCTAGTTGTTGTGAAAGTGTGCCTAAGGAGATTTGACCACACTGAGGCAGTTGAGAAAGCTTCCCTTAGTAAGGGAAAACTTAGCAGAGATAAATGTAGGAGTTAACCAGCCATGACCATGTTAATGGCCGGGAAAGATCAGATACCAAGGCAAGATTGCAGGAATCATCAGCCAAGAAAAGGGCCTGTGCCCTGGGCAGGAGATGAGAGGCATTTGGAAGGAAGGGAATTGCCAGTCCACACTGATGAGGATTCCAGGGCCCCTCACCCAGTGATGCCCCTTCCACTGGCTTGGACTTTGAAGTTGTTCCTCTACTCTGCTTCTTGTAGTCCTTCCTTTGAACAGCACGATGAGGAGAGCCCAAGGCCACCATGGTACTCATCTACTTCTGCTCATCTACCTTGTGACAGTTTAAATGCAGAAACAATTTTTCTTTTTAGGTTTTACAAACTTGAGTCTGAGTGACTACTTATTTCTCAGTGCCATGTGTATGTGTATTATGAGGACCAGCCTTGAACACTCACTGTTCTCAGTTCTTCTGTGAAAAGCTGAGCTGTAGCCCATTTTTAACTAAGGATCTGAAACAATGGGGCTCATTATATATGTGATTTTACCTCTTGGCCATCAATATGAACTAGCTATGACTTACATCATATATGTGTTCCAGTGTGAGGTGGACTCTCCTTTGGGAATGTGTGCTGGGTATTCTTTGTTCCACACACTCTATCTGACTAATGGTCTGTAAGCCCTACTTGTTGACCCAGGAGTTTGTGGTCTTAGTTAGGGTCTTTATTGCAAGAGACACCATGACCACCACAGCAACTCTTATAAAGGAACACAGTTAATTGAGGTGGGCAGCTTACAGTTTCAAGCATGTGGTCCATTATCATCATGATGGAACATGGTGACATGCAGGCAAACATGGTGCTGTAGCTGGTAGCTGAGAATTCTATATATTGTGCAGGTAACAGGAAGTGGTCTGTCTCACTGGGCATGGCTTGAGCATATATGAGACCTCAAAACCAGCTGGGACAGTGTGACATACTTCCTTCAAAAAGGCTACGCCTACTCCACCAAGGCCACACCTTCTAGCAGTGCCATTCCCTTTGAGGCCTGTTTTCTTTCAAACCACCACAGTTGCCTCTAAAGACCTGAGTTCCCATGATCATGGCTTCAAGTTTTGATTGGTTCATGGGGGAATCCTAGACTGAGATCACACAGTGAGCGGAAAGAGAAGAATGTCGGTATTTAGTTCAAGATTGTATGCCTTATTTTGTTTCTTGCAGGGCTCCTTAGTGTCTCTGACTTATGGAGACCATCCATTTCATCTTACCAGACTATGGTAGCATCTCTTTTCCCTTTACCATTTGAGGCCCCAGCTACCAGACGCATCCTGCTGCAGAGGCTTCAGCATCCTTCATTTATAGCCCTGTTTGTAGCTCTGAAAATTGTTTCTTTACTTCATTCATCTCAGCTGTGCAGGTGATTGTGACTTCTTCTTCCTGCTCAGATTTTGACTGATGGTTTCAGAATGTGTTTTCTATTAAACATTTTATTGTCTCTCTACTAAAACTGTGAAGGCATCAGACTGAGGTAACCAGGGACCAGAAGAATAATCTTGAAATTCCCTGGATCATACAAACTTGGGTTCCTCACTCTGAGCTCAAAATAAATCAGTCTCCAGGGAAAATAAGGGCACATTTTTTCATGATATACCTGTCAGGTTGTCATTCAGAACCTAATTGGACTCTCTTAAATTTTATTCTGCTTCTTGTCATGCTTCTGGACCCCCCCAAGGAATTTATTCCATGTGTATTTTGAAGCAGGACATTTTGACTCAGACATTTTGGTGCTGTGGGTATACTGATTTTCAGAATAAAAAGGACTGGACTTGAGACATATGTATTACAGATGCCTTTGCGGCTTTCAGACTCTAGAATTGAGTATTCTAAACCCCATATTTACTTACAGATCATAATTTTTACTTTAAAAAATGCTTTATACAGCAATCAAGGGAATAGTCAGTATACCGGACTACCATGAGCCCACTGTTGGTTTCCATATTGGTCATCCTGTCTCCCAGCATGCCTGTGTTTCTTGCCTCTTGCTGAAATAAGTGACCTAGTTTTCTAATTATGCCTATATGCATACTTCAGTGCCTTTCTCTTACAGATAAAGACTTTAAAAACAACAAAACAACATGTGTGATTCTATGCACAATGATTCTTTCCTGTTTAGTACATAGTCTATGTCTGATTTTCCTCCAGGCCCTCAAAAATCTTCTAGCTGGCATCTTTTCCATACATATTTGTAGTGTAAAAATTCTACAGCTTCTCAAGAGGACAGTTTCTTAGGATGGTCAGCTCACTTTTGTTTTTGTTTTTGTTTTTCTCCCATGGAAATTTCAATCTCTGGAGTCCCACCTATGCTGGTGTAGCCCTTAACTTCAAGACTTCTTTTTCCAACTCCCAAACCACTTCACGTTCTAGCTGTCACTTTCTGCCTTCTAATATTTTAGTCTACTCAGACAATGAAAATTGGTGAAGGCCTTTACCATTAAATAGTTGTTTAAAATACCTGCCACGGGTCCCTACATACCATGATCACAAAAGTGACAAGGCTCATCCATTGCATTCCTGATATGCTGATCCTTGCCGTTTCCCCAAATGCGGCAAACTCAATGGCATGATTTTGTTGCAGTTGGGGGAGGGGCAAACAAAACAACAAGAAAAGTGTGGCGGTGCAATATTATGGAAATATCTTATATTCTAAGAGAATGGAATTTTTGCTGGCCCTCACAACCAGAGTTAGTAATACGCCTTGAGCCACTTGAGACTTAAGATAGGTAGCCTACTGTGTACTCAAACTCTTGTTTAACCTGCATTAAGAGAACAATGTAACAATCAACCTTCACTGCCTTGGGTTTCCCAAGCAATCAACTTTTGTAACCGAAGCTAATGCATAGCTGTAGTCTTACGTACTCTTCCATACCCCTGACCCAGGTAATGCCTGTGTAGCATCTGCTGAAAGCAGTAAATACAAAAGTTGAAAGCAACTTCCTAAAATCTACCATAAAGATTGAAATCAGCCATTCATGGATATTGGTTGATAAATAGTGATGTCTGTTGACTGGGCCCCTTGGAATTAGTCAAAGCCAGTGATTTAATCCTTGTAAAACTCTGGTAAAGATGTCTGTAAAGTAATCCTCATTTCTGCCCCATGTGATGCTTTTTCTGCTGTTTAATAAAGACAAAGTGAAGTCCTTTGTCAGAGATACCACATGTGTGTGCACACACACACTCACAAACTCACATACTCACACACTCACACACAGGACAGACACAGGGACTGATTCACAAGACAGCCTTCTTCAGCTAGAGTTTCAGATCCATCCAACAGATAGACAATGGGGAAGACACAGAGAGCATGAAATAGAAAATTCAAGTGTGGGTTCCCTCTTGGTTAAATGACCCCAAGGGGAAATGCTCTTATTTCTTTCCTTAATGAGACTTAATGCATTTTTGGTAATTCAAAGCAATCACTAATGCATATAATCCAGACAAAAAGGGAGGGGTACTTTCTATGTATGACTCACCATAATAGTTTCCATTCTTTGTCAGATCTGGGAGGTTTGAGTCCTGACTGCTTTCATCATCTGCAATGCTTTTTATTTTTTAGACTTATTTATTTTTACTTTATGTGTATAAGGGAACTACATTCATCCCTAGAGCCTGCATAGGGCAGAGGAGGGAACTAGATCCCCTGGAACTGGAGTTATGGATAGTTGTGAGCTTCCATATGGGTGCTAGGAGCTGAGTCTAGGTCCTCTGGAATAGCAGCCAGTGCTCTTAACTACCCAGAAATTTCTCTAACCACGTTTGAAATGCTTTAAATTAATTAATTAACTAATTATAATAATCACTTATTGTTCAAGATAGTGGGTTTCATTGTTTTACCTTGTGATTCTATAGGTATTTTGACCATACTTATTTGCAGTGCTTTTACATAGCTCAGATCATAGCTCAATAAAAGTATTTTTTAACTTTGTGCAGGTATTATGTTTTCTATGTGATTATTAGTTAGATACAATTTACTCTGTCATAGCAAGGTGCATAATCCTTCCAGCTATAGTTTAAGAAAGGCCTTCTAAACAACCCTTATTTGTTAACATTCTATTTATTGACCATGTCTTCCCATTGGATTTCTGATTGTTTCTTGAAGTATTATTATATAAGATGTTGCTATATTTCCAAGGATTCTATAAACAATCAGATCTGTGGGTTTTAGTTAATATCATATTGTAGGAGCATTGTTCGTCGCTTACAGAGCAGCATGACATCATGAGTCACAAACAGAAGGGCTCCTGAACTTTGCTTTACATTGGAGTCACCCAAAAAACCTCCAAAAGGGAAGAAATAAATTACTAGTGCAGGACTTCTACCTCAAACATGGTGACTGAATTGGTTTGGGACTTGACCTTAATGCTGGGAGTCTTAAAAGCTCCCCAGGTATTTCTAATATGCAAGAACCTCTGATGTAATGTCTGATTTCCCCACATTTAGTTGGATTACAATTGATTCATAGATTCATGTGTTGTCAAGCGGATGCCTTCAGTATCAAGTTCTCTCCCCATCAATCTTCCAGCCCAAATTTTGACAGCCATGAATGATAGAGCCTATGTACATTATTTCATGAATAGTTATGAAAATGGCCACTTTGTTGTTGTTGTTGTTTTGTTTTTTGATTTTGTTTTTGTTGTTTTGTTTTGTTTTTCAAGACAGGATTTCCCTGTGTAGCTTTGTGCCTTTCCTGGAACTCACTTTGGAGAGCAGGCTGGCCTCAAAATCACAGAGATCTGCCTGCCTCTGCCTCCTGAGTGCTGGGATTGAAGGCATGCATCACCACCGCCCAGTGCCACTTTTTAATTTTGTCAATATTCCTGCAAGGATTCCTCTGTAAGGGAACAATTTCTTTCAGATGCTAGTTTACTTATCTTGAGGTGTTGTAGGTGCAGAAAAGGTAGGTGAAATGCTTATTTTCCATAATTTTTGTATCATACGAACAATAGGTTGGTATGCTAGTGAATTCTGAAGATGAACAATGATGTTTTAAAAACACTATGGAGAAGTCCTTGTTTTGTGTGTTCAATATCGCTCCATCATATCTGCTATTCTTTTCGATGCTAAAGCTGAGTGGTCTTTGGCCACAGAGGCCCCTTTCAAGTTGGTGCCAAGTCCTTTTGACACGATCTAGGTTTTGACAGCATTCAATGGCAAGCTGTGTTCATGGTGTCATTAACTGGCACAACAAAATGCCATTTTATTCAGCATTCTCAAGTCCTCTCACCATAACAAAACATGGAGGGGGGGTCAGGGAGGGGAGAAAAATTGAAACAGAACAGGTAAGACACAAAATAGTACAATGTGCTTTTCAACTCTCGACCTATTCCTCCTTTGCCCAAGAGTAAAAACACCATTTTCTCCTTTTACCACATATTCCTTGTTCATCTCTGGGTCTAGAGTTCTTCTATGTACAGTGAAAACAATGACTCCAATAACCCAGGCAAATGTCAGCCTGCCTTGTGTTTGAATAGATAATCAATGGGGGGAATGTGTTCATCATTAGTAGGCCTTGTGAAACAATAGTAGCATCCATGAGGTAGCAGCCCATTTTGCAGATAGTCATTATGCACCACTATGGGTAAGCCCTGGACATAGGTGGTAGAAGTGATGCTCGAACATCACTGAAGTTATTTGTGTACTCAGTCAATAATCATGATGTGCTGCCTGTGTGAAAGTTTCCATGCTTGGCATCAGGGATCCCAGGTAAACAAGACAGACACTGTTCTCATTTTCCATCCGAAAGACAGAAACAAGTAAATAGGCAAATATAAATTATTTTTATGGTCCTAGAATCATCCACATAGTGTCTCTCTGGGTGCTGTGAAAATTTCAAGTGGCTCCATAGCACCATCAAAATGACTGCCTCATAAATGTGTTGTCAACACAGTCACTTGACCACCTTCTGAATCTCTCCTTCATTGTGCTAAGTCACAACAGCAGCTCCCTAAGCCACTTTCCATTCAAAGAGAAGGAACTATAAGAATGAGAATCCTTGGCACAGCTCCAGAGACAAGCTCTAGAGCCTCGCTTCCCTCTGGACCCTCTGCAGTGCCAGGATAACTGAAACAGGAGCAGACAGGTGGGTGCCTTGAAAGACGAGTTTCTGCAGAACACAGAGGCAGGCAAGTACTCCGTTCCTCTGTGTTACTGTGGAATGAATAACAGGTCTTGAGATATCCCTTTCTGTGAATGTCTGAAAAAGGACCAGGAGAGAAACTTGCTTCCCACCTTACAGCTTGATGTCCCCTTGTGCTGTAGAGGTCTCACTGTTCTATTTTTGTCCAAAAGAGTCTTAGCAGGGAGATAAAAAGCCACTCTGCCCTCTCCCTCTGGCGAAGCTCACCTTCCTTGTAGAGGACACTTCTGATGTGGACCCAAGATTGCACAGGCTTCTCAATCTGTGGCCTCCATCCTCTTCTATGTTCTCCTCACTGAGGAAGACCTCCTAAGATTCTGACCTCTATTGGACCTTGCCCATAGTCACAGACTTGATCAACCTCTTCCGTGCAAAGTGAGTTTCCTTGGCAGAAGGTGCCATCCACTGGCATTTACTTGTGAACATCACCTTGCAGTCTAGAAAACTGAGATAAAATGCATTTTCTCCACAATGCTGTGAGATAAAGTTGAAAAATGCTCCCTCCTTGAATGAAACATTATTGTTCTCTTGGGCAGATATAGACAACTATTGTGGTCAATTTTTCTATGACCTGTTTATATGATCCTTTGAGCAAAATGTAATTGTCTGTATTTAAAATATTCCTTTTCAAAGTTTTACTTATTAGTAGTATTTATGTTGGTGTGTTAATGTATGTATGTATGTATGTTCATGTGTGACAGGTATATGGGTATACAAATGTCACAGAATGCATGTGGAAGTCAGAGGATAACTTTGTGCAGTCAGCTCTCTCCTATCTTTAACTTTCCATAAGTTCCATGGCTCAAACTCAGGTCACCAGGCTTCTCAGTAGGCTCTTTACCCACTGAGTCATCTCAGCTGTTCATAAAGATATTGTTTTAAAGCATGATGTGAATGTTTGACTGAAAGATGACAGGTGACAGTCGTGCATCAGAATTTCGAGGGAATAAACCAGGAATAGTTGCACAGCGGCTGTACAAAGGTAAGGTCAGTGACGATGGAAAAGCACTAGATTCAGTAGCAAAAAGCAACAGGAAGCTTTGCAAAGTAGATCAGAAAGTGACAGAGAGTACAGAGTGCATTCCAGAGCACCACGTCCCCACTTGGGCAGTGCTCCCAAAGTGGAGTGACAGCATCTGCAGAGAGTGAACCTGGTTAACTGAAGGAGAGGCCTTGACAGTCTGCACCCTACTCTTCGGAACAGAAAGTGTACAAAGGGGAGGGTCTAGAGAGAGAGCGAGAGGGGAGAGGAGAATATATACTCCACAAGGTGATATAGAGACCAGGGGAAAAGCAAAACAGGACCAAAAAGCACATCCTATACTAGAAGCATTAATGATTAGAATTCTATCCACCCAGACAGGAATGTGGGGCTCTGCATACCCCACAGATGCTGAGAAAAAGCTTTTCTTCTTCATTTAATTGTAATAACACTGAGAAGCCTCTTTAGGAAGACCTTTCTGAGTCAGAGGCTCTTAAATCTCTGGAGTCAAAGGTCCCCCTGCAGATACTACATTGGAAACCTAGTGCCAATGCTGGGGACTACTTTTAGGAGGTCTCTTGAGCAGAATACCTTTAAGTAGAAGGGAAACTGAGAATCAGAACCATGCAGTTCTCCATGTAGAGACTGGTGTGAGCTACCTCCATCAAAAGGATAACAGATGCCTAAAGGTGCCAAGGTCTAACACATAATACCAACAGAAAGTTACCAAGAGTCCTTTCCCATGCTTAAAGACTGGAAGACACTTCTCGCTACAGTACTCACTGGCCAGATGGCCCATGAGCCACACCTTTAGTTGTAAAACAAACAACCCAAAGATAACAAAGATCCTGCTCTCTTTAGACAATGTCAGTTCAAAAACCAGAAAAGAAAAACAAGACTTTCATGCAAGCAACTAAAGGCATAGAAACACCATTTAGTGGCCCTGTCTATCAGGTATAGCTACCTTTGCAGTTAGTATTCTATAGCCAGAGTGGTGCTAAAAAGCATATCTAGAGCCCTGAGCATAGGGCTTAGGGTTTACCACTGACTGAGCACTCCCAACCTAATGTAGATGAACAACATGTCAGCCTTACTACATCCCAGTCCCAATGAAATCTTGCAGATAATTTACAAATAAACCAAATCTCTGGTGTGTAAGTCAATGCAGCAACACAAGAAACATAAAAGATACAGTCATTATGATTCTTAAACTATTTCCCAATTCTATAGAATAGATTCCAGTGAGCAAACATTATATGTATCCCTAGACATAGAATTCAGAAAAATATTTATTAAAATTTTCAACCAAGTCAAAGAGGATGCAAATAAACTCCTGAACAAAGTCAAAAAGGTCATAGAAATCAATAAAGAGATACTCTGAAAAAAAAATCAATCAAATGGAAATTGCAGAAATGAAAACCTCTACAGGTCAAATACAAATCTGAGTGGAAAACCTCACAATAGAAAGGGTCATGTGGAAGACAGAAAAGGAAGATGAATTGGAATGTTCAGATGACATATAAAATAATTAGGAAGCACAAACAGAACATGAAATGTCTAAGGGATATGAATCTATGTTAACAGGTACAGTTCTTCATACATACACAAAGTAGTGTGTGTGTATGTGTATATGTGTGTATGTGTATGTGTGTATGTGTGTGTATGTGTATGTGTGTATGTGTGTGTATGTGTGTATGTGTGTGTGTGGTGTGTGTGTATGTGTGTGTGGTGTGTGTTTATGTGTGTGTGTGTGTGTGTGTGTGTGTGTGTGTGTGTGTACATACATGTATATATATGACAAAGCAGAGGGCAATGGGTAAGGAAGGGTATTAGCAGGAGAGAGAAGGAGGAGAACAAAGGATGGGGTCAATGTGGTCAATGTACATGTTATCATTAAAATACCATCTTCATGAAACCTGAAACTATGGAAGATAATGTGTGCTGACGTTTAGCATTGCATGTGGCTGTATGCAGCTCACAAAAATAGAAATACCTCTGTAGTGAATATTTGCTCCACCTATGACTTTAGGGTACCAACCTGGCTGGCTCAGTCAATAAAGCATAGGACTCTTAATCCCAGGGTCATTAGTTCATGCCCCACATTGGGCACCAGATAATGCAGAACATACATGGATTACTGATAAGGGAACTATTTATTAAAGGATTATAATGTATGGAAGAACTCACTATTTCAGGATATGGAAAACTCAGTCGCAGGGTACTGGAAGGCTGAGAACTGGTCCCATGCTGGTTCACACAGCCTGACTCAGTCTCCACCCTCCAGGAGCTCAAGAGAGAAAAGGGGCTCATGTACATGCTCCCCGGGTCTTAAACTAGCCAAGAGGCCATACCCACTACATATTGCTCTTTTCCTTTTGTGAAGGCTTTGCCAGCCCTGCTCCTCAACAGATGTTTCTATTGAGGCTTCTTTTCCACCAAAAGATGGCTCTATGGGCCTGGCAATGGGTAGCCTAGGCTTCTGGTCCCAGATCATCCATTCTCTCTTAGGCAAGTGGTTTCACTCTTCTGAATTTTTGTCTCATTATCTGTTCAAAGAAAATACTGAGTCAGGCGGCAACCAGTTTCACATGGTGCCAGAAGCTTCTAGGCTCATGGGGGACAGGACAGACAACAAACATATGCAAGGAGGCAAGATGGTTTTAAGTTACTGTAAAATGACCGAGAAGATGAATGGAGCACTATAGCAGTTATGGAACATGAGGGGTTGTGTGGAGGAAAGCAGCTCATGAAAGAGGAGTCAGCGGGTCCAGGGCTGAGTGCCTAAGTGAAGGGAGACAGAGTTGTTTGGTGGCGTCCACAGGTTTACAGGCCAACTTTTACAGGGATTTGCTATGAGTTATCCTTGGCCTTTATATGTTTCTAGTGAAGTGGGGAAAACATGGTCATCCCAAACTTTAAAAACCTGGGGTGATCTTTTTTTTTAATGAATTCCGATTATTAGGATGAATTAAAAACAGCATGTACATAATTCTACATCTGACTCCAATAATTAGTCCTGGCTACTGCCAGTTGGTTTGCGTTTCTGAGCTCTGCCACAGTATCTCCACATTGACGTGCTCTTGGAGGTGTTCCCTAGAAACAGTGTTCATTTAAAGCTCTTTACACAGAAGAACCCATAAGTCACCAAGTTAAAATGAGTGCCACTGATTTCTAAATCCATGTCAAAGCCAGTGTTTTCTGTATAGCGTTTATACTAATCAAACAGAATGCTTCTTGGGCTTTGGACACAGAGGAGTGTTCTGAATTCCCTGAACTCCTTTCCATTTGTCACAGAGAACCTTCCTCGACCTGCTCATCTGCAGCTGGCCACATAACACTGCATCATGGGGAAGAAAAAGACAGCACCATTACCCGGGATGAGGGGGAAAAGGCTGATTCCTATTGATTTCCTTCTTCAGACAGGGGGACGCTTTTACACTCTGCAATGAACATTTGTCTGTGTGCGAGGGATAGCCAGTATCAGCTGAGATTGTCCTGTAATGTGCTCCAGAAACAAGGCAGAAGTTATTAGAGAATAAATTGCAGGAGGTTAATGGCAGTACCCCAGCAGCCTCCTGCTTTGCCCCTGGCCTGTTTATATGAGTGAGTTTTCTTCTTTTCCTGGTTAGTTGTGGTAACTCTTTAAAAAAATATTATTAATGTGTGGATGATGTTGGGACACAGAGGTAACTACTCCAGTTAAAGAGAGCAAGTGAGTTCAGCTTTAAGAGAATTAAATCATAGAGAGGGCCAGTGAAGTTGGCTTCTGTCCATTTTACAGATAAAGAAAGTGAGGCTCACAGAGGTCAGAGTGGTCAAGGTTATGTGCCAATTGAGTGCTCAGGTGGGAACAGGCAACTAGTTCCTATTATTCAAAGCCCACTGGTTTCTGCTCTGTGTAGCCTCCTCTGTGTCCACAGAGAGAGAAGGTTAAAATTGTTTAAAACCTGGAAACTGATGAAATATAGAAAATCATATGCTATGAGCCTGTGAGCTCCCCAGTTCTCCACTGAACCTGAAATTGTCGAGGCACCCCTGTGGGTCTGAAACCTTCCTTGGCAGCTGGGCTTGGTGTCTGCAAAGAGGAGCTGCGAGTCCCGGTTAAATCACGCAGATGGAAAGCAGGCACCTTGGGGCTGTGGACTCATGCCTCCTTCTCACTCGCCCAAATTAAGCTGCCTAATGCTGTTCCTGGGGAGGCTGGAGGTTTGTCCGGGGTCAGCAAGCATTTCCTAACAACTCTCTCAAGCAAAGCAAGCACACTCTTCCTGTTCTCCAGTGACACTGTCGCTGCAGAACAGCCTAAATGAGCTTTCTAAATTTGGACTGCTTTGCTTGCTAGGTGCTTAAACTAATCCAAAGGACAGCATACATACAATGCCATTGTTTGGACAACTCCATTTTGACCCTTTACTTTATAGATACTAAGGGAAGTACAATTCTAAGTGTGTGAGGATTACATTTTATATTTAAATGAAATTATCCCCTTTTTGGTTTGTTGTTATTGTTTTGTAGTTTTCAAGACAATGTCTCCCTATGTATCCCTGGGTGGCCTGGAACTCACAAGAGAGTCTCCTGCTTCGGCCTTGACCTGCTGGGATTAAAGTTTCTGAGTCCCCTTGCCTGGCCACCTTGTAGTCTTAGCATTACTGTTTTTGTGTGCTGGCTGAGGATGATGGAGTGCATTTGTGCTAACACTCATACACACCTCAGCATTAGCTGGCTATGACAGCCTTTTATCATGACTCTTAGGCAGGTGAAAAGTTGAATCTCAGAAAGTTAAAAGGATTTTCTGAAGATTATACAGCTAGGTCGTGGTGCAAGATGTGGACTGAGGTGCCACACTTTTGACATGATCTTCATCTCCACCACATCACACCGCCTCCTGGTTCAGGCTCGTAAGTTCCCAAGGATAGCGGCATCCTTCTTCCTGTGGATTCAGTTGTTTTAGAGGTCTTCTTTTTCTCTTGATTAGAAGCCGACTTCCTTCAGGCTTGTCTTGGTCATCACTCGAATTTCCCAGGGTGGGAACCAACATGGAAAGAAGTATGCTGTGGGGATATTGCGTCTTCCTGAGCCTGCCTCTCCCCTTTTCCTCCTCTCTCCTTTTCTGCTAAGCTGCATTTCCCAGGGGTGCAGTGTCTGTTTTCAATAACGCACTTCTTGCCCCTGTGCTCTCCTACCAATTCTAGTTTCAGAAGGGACCTGTGTTCTACAGGTGAGAACGTGGCCAGCAGAACAAATCTACACCCAGAAAAATGAAAACCGTTGTTTTCACACTAAGCTGTAGTAGAAAAATGCATTGCTATTAAGAATTGTTTAGGGAACTCGAAAGAAGGCTCTGTAGTGGGTAGCCATCCCAGCATTGGCCTGGAAGTTCCAACCCCCATTGAGGCTTCGGTAATGGTCACGCCCACAAGGCGGGGCAGAGGAGGAAGCTGAAGACCTAGGATCGAGAGGAGAGGTCTCTCTTGGTTCTGGGACCCTGGACGCTGGAGGTAGACCGAGCAGAGTTCTCCAGAGAACACCACCAGACTGCGCCATACCTTTCTCAGACCCTGCAACTTATCCCTTCATTTGTAAGCTACCCCACAAAATAAACCTCCCTTTTAACTACGTGGAGTGGCCTTAATAATTTCGGGCCAGGCAGGAAAACTCTAGCTACAAGGCTCTGTGGTAAAGAATACTTGTGGCTCTTGCTGAGGACCCACGTTCAGTTTACAGCATCCATGTGTGGTGCTCCAGCATCCATAACTCTAGTTCCAGGGAATCTGATGCCCTCTTTTCACCTCTGGGCACCAGGCCTGAGTGTGGTGCACAGACACAAACACAGGCAAAACACTTGTACACATAAACTAAATAAACCCAAAGAAATTTAAAGATTTATTTACCAGTTGACTAAACAGATAAAGACACAAACCAGTGTGTCCTACAGATGGTTTTAGAATTCAAGACAAGACATAACTGATAGCTTGTTCTAGAAATATTATAGTTTAACAAGTTCTTTTGAGAATTGGAGAGTTTTGAACTCATTTGTATGTAACTTGCTGCCTTAGTCACTGTTCTTTTGCTGTGAAAAGACACCATGACCATGGCGACTCTTAGGAAAGAAAGCATTTAATAGGGGCTCACTTTCAGTTTCAGAGGTGCAGCCCAGTAGCGTGGCAGGGAGCATGGTGTCATGCGGGCAGGCACCAGAACAGTGCTACATCCTGATCTCAGACAGAGAAAGACTGCCCCTGGCCTGAGCTTTTGAAACAGCAAAGTCCACCCGCAAGGACACACTTCCTTCAACAAGTCCACACCTCTAAATCCTTCTAGTCCTGGCAAACAGTGCCACTCCCTGGTGACTAAGCATCCAGGTATATGAGCCCACAAGGGCCATTCTCATCCAAACCACCACTGCTGATTTCTGAAGCAGTTCCATCAGGCCTAAACTGCACTCTGTAACTTTGAGACTTCTCAGTGGGTCTGTGCGAACTATGTCTTCAACCTGGAAGCATCACTGCCACATTCAGGCCTCATGGATCGTCTGCTACTACAGAAACAAGGGATGGTGACTTCAGTCATTGGCCCAGGTAAACTGTGATGTTGAGGTGGTTGTTTCACTTAATGTTCCCGAGAAGTACAGTTGTGAAAAACAGAATGCTCACTCAAAGTGTTTTCTATTGGATCCTCTGGCCCTTTCCTCCTCTCTCTCTTGTTGTAACTGTATGGTAAGATGTCCTTGCAGATATTAGAAAGATCATTCTGGCACCCAGTTGCATTTTGACCAGAAAACACTCTAAAGGGAAATCACCATGGCTGGAGAGATGTCTCAGCAGTTAAGAGCACTGACTACTCTTATAGAGGACCCAGTAAGGTTCCCAGCACATAATGGCAACTTACAATCTATAACTCTAGTTTCAGGAGACCTGAAGCCTTCTTTGGGCCTTTGAAGGCACTGGGCACACATATAGTACACACACACACACACACACACACACACACACACACACACACATGTGCACACAGCCATATACAAACATGATAAGTCTTAGAAAGGAACTGGCCATTTAAGAAATAACCAACCTGAAGCAGTCTGTGGCCATCTTCATGGTTCTGTCCTACCATTGAAAGTTAATGGTTCTCTGATGCTGGAAAGCAACCCTGCTTTCTCAATCTCTCCCCAGACAAGAGCAACACATTCTGTTTGATATTAAAGACTGTCGCCAAAATAATTTTTATTTTAAAATTTCAGTGCATGGTATCCCATTTATCTATCCCTGAGTCCCACTGGAAGATGCTGGTAATCTGCCCAGCTCTGGGTAGCTGTGTGGTACAAATGATTACAAGCAACAGCTAATTTGTCTCTATGCTTTGTCTCAGGAGAAATTGTGTTTTTCAGTACCCAAAGTGATTTATTGTTTGCTATGCACATGAGGAGAGTCAAGCTTTAAAATGGCTTAGGACTGTTCTGGAAGAAAGGAGCACTCTCCTCTTAAGTCATTATCTTCCATCGTTACCTGGGGTATGTCTCGAGACAAGTGTACATGGTAGCATATGGTGGTGGTGGAGGGGTGGGGCCCTGTGAAACTGCAGACAAGTTGATGGATTTCTTGGAGACTCTGAATTCTACAGTGCCCCCAGGAGATGAAAACAGAGTATTTTTCATGAACTACCTCGTACCACCTTATACACTAAAGTTGCTGCTTCTCTAAGGGTTAATTTATTTCTTTTTCTTCATGGAGGGAGTGGACAAGATCAGGTTGATAATGGGCTGATGGATGGACAGGTCCCACAGGCAGTGGTGCTCTGTCTGCCTCCCTCTGTGTTTCTGCTTAGACTCCACAAGTGTAAGTCAGAGTGATGTCAATGAAGCAGTGAACAAGCTTTGGGAAGTCAGGGCCCTGTTTCTAGGCTCTCTTCATTTGATTCTGGTGGTTTCAGCCGTATCTTCTAATACAGTTTCATACAAATGTAATCTGGCTACCCAGTCTAGTACAACCCAAATCAAAATGATATTCTATCTGTTCACAGTTATAAACCCCTCCTCAAATTAAAACCCAGAGACCTAATCTTCTGGAAGAAGAGGGTGCCTCCATCACCTCCGAGGACAGAAGTGAGCATCTAATGACATGACACAGATTTACATCTTTTGTTCTCTAAGAAATAAAAGTCTTCCAAGTTATCTGCCTTTTCTTTGAAACTTAGCACAGGTTATACTTGACCAGGTGTCTCAAAGTTAATGCTAAAAGACCAAAAACAAGCAAACAAACAAAAAGACCCCCCTTCCTTCTTTTTTATTCAAAAATTACCCAGGGAAGAAGTAAAGGTAAATGTGACAGTCATGGAATTCCAACAAGGGCTCAGCAAGACAGTGCTAAATCAAGTTGACTCCACACTTAACCACAAATTAATTCCTCCGGGTAAGGTGGAGTAAAGCCATTCTAAGGATGAAACGGGTCAGTATTGGTGAGAGGGAGGTGAGAGTTGTGGTGAGCTGGGGCTTCCAGGCAAAACTGGACAGCAAGTGAGGATGATGGGGGTGGGGGGTCGAGGTGAAGGGCAGAGTCTGGAAACAGGCCTGACTAGAAGCTAGGTAAGTAGACAGATATCTCTGCTGAGACCCATGTAAGAGAGTTGCTGGGACAAGTGTCTCTTATGTCCAGTTCCCAGTCCCCAGAAATGCTTAGTGTGATGGTCCAGGACTATTTTTCTCTTATCCTGGGGAATCTAGTCATGAATGAAATACAAATTAAAACAACTTTGAGAGTCTAGTTCACTCCAGACAGTGTGGTCACCACCATGAAAACACTGACAGCAAATGCTAAGAAGGGCATGTGTGAAGAGGAGAACTCAGCCTCTGTGAAGTGGCTTGGGATATAGTTTAGTGAAGCCACTATAGAAATCAATATATAGGCTTCTCAGAATAAAAAATGAAGACAGAACTATTATATGACCCACCTATACCACCCCTGGGCATATGCCCAAAGGACTTTACATCCTACTACAAAGAAATGTGCATATTCGTTGCTGCTCTTTTCACAATAGCCAGGAAATTTAATTAGCATAGCTCTCCATCAACAAGGGACTAGATAAGGAAAGTGTGGGACATGTACACAATGGGATTTTATTCAGTTGCAAAGAAAAATAAAATTATAAAATTTGTAAAGCAAAGGACAGAACTAGAAAGCATTGTATTAAACAGATCCCAGTTCCTGTATCTGCATGAATGTGAATATGGGTAATGGTCAGAAAACTGGAATGAGACTCATGAGGCTGGACAGGAGAGCTGTGAGGAAGACAATAAAACAAAATAGAAGGAGGTACACCAGAGGAAGAATGGCACAGATGAACAGGGAGTGGGCAGGAAAGTAAGGATGGCAGACTCAACCAAAGGAAATATGTACGAAAGTCCCAATATGAAAATCTGTTACTTTGTGAGCTAATTCATAAACTAAGAACAAATTATAAATATTTTATCAGTGTGGTCATTCACCCCAACTCATCTCCCTAACCTTCCCTGGTGCAGCCTGCCTCCCTACCCTCTAACTTCATGTCCTCTTTATTTCAATGATTCATCCACTCCAAATTGTACTGTCCTCCACTACTTGGGTGAGGGGCCATCCACTGGAGGAGAGTCAGATGCCAGGACCCACACCCTTGGAGAAAACTGACTCTCCCTCCCTAGAAGCCATCAACAGTCCATAGCTCCTCAGACAGGAGTGGGGGTCATGACCCCTTTCCTAATCCATGCTAAAATGCTTAGTGCGTGATTTTGTGGGGGACTGGTGCAGGCAACCACAGCTGCTATGCGTTCATGAGTGTGTGGTCCTGTTGTGTCTAAAAGACACTATTTCACTCCGGTTCTCTGTCCTCTGCTCTTACGATGTTTCCTCTCCTTCTCTGAAATAGTTCCTGAGCCTTGAGGAGGTGCGGTGATACGGAGGTCTCATTTGTGACTGAGCATTCCACCGACACTAAGAAGAAAATATTTTAAAACAATAATAGACTTTTCTTTGAATTTACTTCAGTTCTGCTACACTACTAGATATGGCTTTAGTGATTCATTAGAACTCCCTGCAATTATAATAAGCCACCTTTAAGCCTCAGATATTTAAAGAGTTTACTGGGGCTAGAGATGTTGAACATATAAAAAAAAGTTGGTTATTTTTATTTTTTTCTTTTGAGATGTCTGTTCAGATCTCAGGCACATGTGTTGATGAGAAGTTTGGGAAAATTGTTGCATCTGTTGAATATTTGCAGATTTTTATATGCTGTAGATATTAATCTATCATCTACAGTATAGCTGACAATGATTTTTCTCTGATTGTGGAGGTTGTCTGTCATCTTGTTTACAGCTCCTGTTGCTAGGAAGACAAACCACAGTCAATGTTATACTAAAGGAGGACAAGCTGAAACCATTTCTTCTAAATCTGACACTAGACAGGGTGCTCACTCCCTACATGATTATTCAATACAGTGCTTAGAGTCTTTATAAGAGCAACAAGACAAGAGAAAGATATAAAAGTGGAAAAAATGAAGGTATTAAACTATTCCTATTTGGAGAGGACATTCTATACTTAATGTATTCCATGGATACCATCACAAAAACTTCTGAATCTATAAACACTTTTGTTAAAGTATCAAGATACAAAATCAGCATAGAAAAATCAGTAACTTTAATACTCCCCATCAAGCAACTGTGGGAAAGAAATCAGGAAAAATATCTCACCCTTTTGAAAAGCCTATACACTGATTTCTATAGTGGCTGTACTATATTATATTCCAACGAAGCAGAAATTGAAACAAATTCCTGGAAAAAGTTGTATCTTTAATGAGCATGTCACTATTCCCTAAACACTACAATGTAATGTCTGCTTGCACAGCACTCACAGTGTATCAGGTATCAAAACAATAAGAATATTCTTTTGAGTATATGTTGGGATATGTGTAAGTCATAGGAAATCCTATAGGATTTTGTGTAAGGGGCTTGAGAATCTGCAGAATTTAGTGTACAGATTGAGTCCTGAGACCAACTCCCCATGGCTATTGAGGGACAACGGTTGACTGTAAATGGTAATTATGATCCATTTCTTAAATAACCAGTGAATCAAAGAAAAAAAAAACAATCAGGAAAATGAGAACCAATGATGAACTGAAGTGAAACTAAATCATCGAAAACACATGGAATGCATAATCACTAGTACTTAGAAGGAAACTCCTAAGTCAGAGCACCTTTAATTAAATAGAACATCTCAATACAATTTATCCACTTGCCTTAAGAAACTACAAAAATAAGTAAATAAAAAAATAAAATAAGCCTAAGGAAAAAGAAGAAAGTCACACGCATTAGTGCAGAAATTAATGAAAAGTATACTTCGAAGAGCTAAGAAGGGAATGATGCAGTGAAGGGAATCGGGGTTCTCTGAAGAGATCAACACCATTGATAGAACTTTGCCAAGACTGGCCGACCTGAAACCTGGAAGACTAAAATTAGTGAGGGCAGAAGTGAGAGAATGAGTGTGAATTTAGTGCTTCTATATCACAGGAAGAGAAAGACCTATAGTAGTACAAGAAGAAATACAAGATGACCAACTAAATAACTGAAGAGAAGTAGACAAATTCCTGTACAAAACCCAAAGCACTAAGGCAAACCTGGATGTCTACATGCGAGACAGGCAGAGAGGTCAATGGGGGAGGTCCCTTACCTGACACACACAAGGTCCTGGCCTCCATACCAACAACACTGTGTGTGTGTGTGTGTGTGTGTGTGTGTGTGTGTGCGCGCGCGCACTAGTATGTTTACATGTATATCCAGTAGAAGAGTTTCTTAAAAATAAGTATAGTGAATATGCAATTTGTATAATAAAATAAGTCTCGGTCCAGATGGCTTTACTGGTTCTATGAAATTCTATGAAACATTTAAATTCTTTGGACACTGTTCCAAAAATACCCAATAGATTGTAAAATAGTATGAGATACCAAACATAACAGATATCTCATGATAAACTGTGGACCAATGTTTTCTATGGATAAAGACATAAAAATGCTCACAAGATGGCAAGAAAACACTTTCCAGTAACCTATCAAATAAATCAGATAATGTCCAACTGGCAAAGATATGTTTAACACCTGAAAGTAAGTATAATGCAACATATCAATAGGGTAAATGCTGAAAACCACATGGTAATTTCAGTGAATGCAGGGGAAATTTTAAACAGAAACTCAGCACCTCTTCATGATAAAAATAATTCCATAGACAGGGAGTGGTGGTGCATGCTTTTAAACCTGCTCTTGGGAGGCAGAGACATGCAGATCTCTGTAAATTTGAGGCCCTCCTGGTCTACATGAGCAATGAGGACAGCCATGGTGGGTGGTTACACAGGAAACCCTGTCTCAAGAAACTAAAACACAAACAAAATCCTTAGAATAGGGTAACAGAATTTTTCTAAATGATAAAAGGTATTATTAAAACTCCCTGGTTAACACTCTGCTTAATAATTAAAAACAAGTTCCCCCTAAGACAAGGAATGAAGCAAGGATAGATTCTCTCCTGATTTCCTTTTCAGACTGTTCTAATAGTTGTAGCCAGGGCAACTGGGCAAGAAAGTTGTATTAAATGAATTCATAAAGTTAGTAAATACAGTCATGCAGTTAATAATGTTTTGTAGCATAGTGGGCTAGCTAAGGTTGATAACTGTTTCAAAATAGCAAATAGAAAGGATTTGGAATGTACCTAACACACACACACACACACACACACACACACACACACACACGCACACGCACACGCACACGCACACGCACATGCACAAGCACAAGCACACGCACACACATGTACAAATTTGAGGTGAATGATATACCAATAACCCTCACTAATTACAAATCATATACAAGTGTTAAAATATATTACTTTAACCCATAAAAATGAATAACTTTAGAATATTTAAAATAAACTATTAAATACAGCAACCAAATAAGCATCCATGTTTCCAAGAAGAAAAAGTATCTATTTTACAAATGACATAATCATTCCTATGTGTGTGAGTCTGTGTGCATGCATATGTGTATACATGTAGTTGGCTATACTTGTAATTAATAATCCAAAAATGAAATTAGGAAACTGATTTCATTTAGGAGGACATCAAAGAGAATAAAGAGCTCAGAAATAAATTTGATGAAAGAAACAAAAAAGTGAAACTCTATTAGTAAAAGTTCTGAAACTAATTTAAGACTAAATGGCAAGATGGTTTATGTCCATGGGTTGTTAAGTCTTAATGTAGCTATTGATGTTGTAAAGTGACATGCAGATATAATATAATGTCTATCATAAACTTTTTGTCACTAATCACTGTATAGCTTTAAATTGTATGACAATTCAAGTGTCCCACAAAACAGTCAAATCTATCTTAAAAACAGAACACAAAGTTGGAGGCCTACCTGCTTTCAAACAAAATATGCTTCCACAGTCATCAAGAGTGTGGTACTCACATAAGATGAACAAAACATGTAGATCTATGGTATAAACCAGAGAACTGGAAATCTCACATTTTTCTGTCAACTAATTTCTTCCAGTGATGCAAAAATAGACCAGTGGAAAAGAATAATCTTTTTAACAAATGATTGAACTTGATATCCACTTGGGAAAAAGATTAATGGGTCACTATTTGACTCCTATAAAAAATGTGTCCCAAAATGGATAAAGGATATATAACATAAACCATAAAAATCATGGATGGAAACAGAACCATAATTAGTGACCTTAAATGAGCTACTTGTATTTTAAACATAGTGCCAAATGTAAAATCAAGGAATGGGAAAAGCTGAAAATAGGTTTATGCTTCATTGGGTACCACCTAGTAGCTGAATACAACATAAAGAATATAAGAGAAAATATTTGCAAGTCATTTATCTGATAACAGACCTGTATCTAAAATGTACATGGAACTTTATAATAATGAAAATTCAATTGACACAATTAAGATGGGCAGAAGATCCTAACAGACATTTATATAACAAACTATAAAACAAGCAATAAACCTTATGAAAAGTTACACATTGAAATGACAATGAAATAGCACATCACTGGGGCATTTGAAATGACAAGGAAGCCATAGAGACATTTGGGTACTCATGCACTGCTGCTGGGGATACAAAATGCTGCAGCCACTTTGCAAAAACAATCGAGTGTTTTCTCAAAACAGTGAATATATAGTCACCATATGGTTCAACTCATAGATACATCCTCAAGAGAAATGAAAACACATATCCAAACAAAAACATTTACTTGACTATTCCCTGTGAAATTATTCATTCCTACTAAAATGAAAACAACCCAAATGTCCATCAAGCAATGAATGAGTAAATGAAGTGTGTCCTCTTCTCACAACTATTATCTGGCAGTAAAAATAGAGCATTGATACAGGCTACTGTGCTACAGAACCTGAAAACACTGGCTGTAGGAATAGCCAGTCACAGGAATTCTTGGATGATGGAGAAGTTAATAATGTCTGTACCTAGAATGCTTGACATGATTAATATTGCTAGAGAATGCTCTTAATGATCTGCATTGTGTGTTCTTATTGTTTCTTTTGTTCCATTTTCTTTCTCTCCTTAGAAGACACTGTTCTCATTCTCCCCAAGTATCTTTACTTGGTGCATCATTGACCGGTAATTCCTTCTTCCCCTTCCTGCTGTTGCCTGCTTTTGTTAGAATTTCAAGGTAGCTCCAGAACCTGAACCCCTGGACTTCTGTCCAACTCCATTCAAGTTCACAGCAGCTGTAGGGATTTTACTTCATTTCATATCCAGCCTGTCTGTCTTCAGCTCCAGTTCTCCAAATATATGTCCACGACTGTATAAATCAGTGGTTCTCAACATTCCTAATGCTGTGACCCTTTAATACAGTTCCTTGTGTTGTCGTGACCCCCAGTCATAAAATTATTTTGTTGCTACTTCATAATTGTAATTTTGCTACTATTATGAATTGTAATGTAATACCTGATATGCAGGATATCTGGTATTCAACCCTGTGAAAGGGTCATTTGACTCCCAAAGGTGTCTCAGCCCACAAACTTCTGTTCCTCAGATGGGGCTATGTTGTTGATTGTTTTCTGGCTTATTAGCTCTTTCAGCTTTTTTGGGGGGCCCACCATCCAGCTCCCAAATAGAACACATATGGAGGCTTATATAATTATAAAGGCCTGGCCTTAGCTTGACCTGTTTCTTCCCAGCTTTTCTTAACTAATTTCCCATCTACCTTTGCCTCTGGGCTTTCTCCTTTTCTTACTTCCGTATCTCTCATTTTCACTCTTACTCCATGGCTGTCTGTGTGACTGGGGGGCTGGCCTCTGGCATCCACCTCCTTCTCTCACTCCTTGATCTTATTCTTCTCCTATTTATTCTATCTGCCTGTCAGCCCTGCCTATCCTTTCTCCTGCTTCAATACTGGCCATGAAACTCTTTATTAGACCATCAGGTGTTTCAGACAGGCAAAGTAACACAGCTTCACAGAGTTATACAAATGCAAAATAAAAGATTGCTACACATCTTTGAATCATTAAAACAAACATTCCAAAGCATAAACAAATTTAACACATCTTAAAATAATATTCCACAATAGGGCTAAACTTTGACAAACAGATGTTACGGGATTGTGTAACAAAATAAGAGGTTATTTGTTGCTCATGCAATCAAGTTGTGAATGTTGTATACCATGGAGCTCCAATAAAGACAGGCTTTATGGGAGAAAGGGGTGTCTTTGTTTGCATGTGCTCTAGACTGAAGATACCTGACTCTTCTTAGCTTCTCTCAGCCAATGGCAGGGCCATTCTAAATCATCTGAATGTTGGATCCTTGCCTGGTTGCCCAAAGGCATGGAGAGAGTGCTGGGAACAAAGGGGAGCAAGCTTCTCTGGAAGCAAGGAGTTCAGAATGTGGCAAAGGCCAGAACTGCTTCTACAGCCCTGAGGTCTTGAAATAACATGATTTTCAACCCCTGATTCATGCAGACTTCTTTTCCTAGTGAACAATCACCATGTACAGCACACATGCCTCCCCTAGGACCAAAACAAACAACAAAACAATAGAAATTAAGAGCTGGGGAGCCACACATTCTCAGCAAGAGTGTTTCCCATTGTGAGTCTCCAGCCAGCCTAATGCAAACCAAATTAATTTGCATTGCATACTAACTTACTTCCCAACCATTCAAAGGTCTCCTTTTTGTTATGGTTTTTTTTTTTTTTTTTGTATTCCTTATGGATGAAATTCACTCAGCTACTGGGCTTACTGTATATTCTGCCTCTTTCCCTTCTTCATTGTGTGTCTGTTCTTCCCACCCAATGCTGATGTTTCCTGAGCAGTTAAATACCAGATTAAATTAAAACCTCCTTTACATTTCTTTAAAAAGAAAGAAAGAAACAAACAAACAAAACAAAAAACCTCCATGGCAGGGCAGTTGTGCTTTAAGGACAGGGACTGGTAAAGAAGTGATAGAGTGTTACCGATATAATTCTGTTCTTTTTGGTCACAGGTGACCATTTCAGCCAGTTTAGGACTATGAGGAAAGGGCCAGTTAGGTACTTGTTGTCAATTGAGACAACATAATGCTACACTGGGTGTTCAGTCTTGACTCGCTGGCCACAGCCTAGAGTGTTTTGTTGTTGTTATTGTTATTTGTTTGTTTTTATACAGGCTCTCATGTAGCTAAGATAGGCCTTGACTTCACCATGAAGTCAAAGAGGATTTTAACTTCTGATCCTCCTGTCTCCACCTCTTAAACGTTAGAATTACAGATATGTGCCACCACGCACAGTTCTAGACAGTGCTGAGGGTTCAGGCCTTTGTGTACCCTAAGCAAGCATTTTACCAACCATGCTTCATCCTCATCTCATGTTCATATGTTGTGATCTTTCTGAGTCTGTATTCTTGCTTCTGAAATAGCGATAACAGTGCTTAATAGCTCATAGCCACAGAGCCGACACCATTAACCACAACTCAAAGGTCCTCCGCAACAGGTATAGGGCCTATCGTTATTCCAGCAGCACAGTGGGTATGTAGTCAAAGGGTTGAGTTTCCCCAGAATCTATGTAGTTAGACCAGGCTCAGCTGTTGTAATGCTGTCATCTCTTTTCTTTTCTTTTTTTTAAAGCCCAGCCTTAGCTTGGCTTATTTCTAGACAGCATTTCTTTTCTTTTTTATTTAAAAGTTTTTTTTCATTTTATATACCAACCACAGTTCTTCCTTCCTCCCCTCTTCCTGCTGCCCCCACACCCCATCGACCCCCCACTGCCTGTCCACTCCCCCCTACCTCCAATCCCCATACACTACTCAGACAGGTTAAAGCCTCTGGTAAAGCAGCAATTAACAAAGCAATTCCATATAGTTTATCTGAGAGTCAAAAGAGATTTATTTTGGGACAACTTACAACCATCAAAGGGGTTGGTTACAGAATCCAGGAGAGGTGAGGTGCAATCCAACGTGGTTCTCTGGAGAACTCTGACTTGGTCTGCAGTCCAGCAACCAGGATCCATTTTCACATCTCCAGTCTTAGCCTTGCAAAACTACCTGCTGCCTACCAGGGGTAGTGCTTCAGGGGTGAAGCACAGACAACTACTCCTACATCTCTCCCTTTTGTCTAAGGAACAAAGTTCTAACCTAACATAAAACTATATACAATGGGAATAATTATCAAGGAGAAATAAAGGGTCATGAAATAAACAAATGGAACTACAACCAACAGGAACAACATCAAACAAGAGACACATACTGAAATCCAGAGAAGTCTGGAGCACAGGTAGATGGCATGTACAGAGATCATTCCAAAAGGTGTCCTATCCTGAATCTAATACTTAATATGTTCTAGCTAAGATACAAGAAGATTATAACTATAACTATTAGTCTTCAATCCTATCAAAGGCCTGAGAAGGAATATAATAATACCTGAGAAATGGGAGAAGGACACAAGCAACTTTTGGGAGTCTTATGAGAGTAGACAAAGACAGCTGGCAGCCTGGACAGTCACCTAAAGTTTCTCAGCATCATTGGTGCATACAAATTGGCTATGGGCCTAGATTACCTGACTGATCATTTTCAGAAGCAGGTATTTTGAAAGACTGTTTTACCTTGTCTTGTCAAAATTTAGTAGTTCCTTTTCCTTGTGTACCGCTCATACAGATGGGACAGTATTTGTACTGTCAGCAGTTGAGGCAAGGGCAATTCTTTGCCCAGTAGGCCATTTTGTGCCAAGAAGAAGACAAACATTCAAATGGAAATGTCTTAGAAGCCCAACATTTTCTCGGGATAAAATTGGTTGCTGTCAGGAGCAATCACATCTCATGTCAACAAGATTTTAAGTCTTTTAGATGCCATATTATTTAGGTCTATGAAGTGTTTGAAGACTACCTATCCACCTGACCTGTATATCTGTAAATCTGAGCAGCCTAACTAATATAACTGTAGAGATGACAAGCATAGGTGACTATAAATCTATAAGTCTTATCAACCTAAATAACCTAAGGAATAAGGCTTCACATAAACAAGGTAAATAGTCTGTAAGCAAATGTACAGTAAAAGGACAATTACCTCAAAATTGTGACAATACAAAAAATAGCTAAAGCAGAGGTAGGAATGTATAGTGCAATATGCAATATGACAATAATCCTAAATATGTATCAATATACCAAATATCCTAAAGAGAGGTAGAACATACATACAGTATGATAAATATAAGTTTACATTTGTATCAATATACAAACATTCCAAATAAGAGTAGCAATATATGTACAATCCAAAATATATAGTTCTGTATTTGTGTCAATATACAAATTATCTTAAATAAGAATTTAAAAATAGTTTACATTTATTTACAAGAATCTGTAACAGTGCAATTTATCTGAGGCTGATATTTTACTACATTAGTTTACTAGTACATATAATAATCTACCTTAATATTCTATACCTATCCATTCCCCTTTTTCTTTTCTTAAGGAGAATACCGAGTCCAATATTTTCTTCCATTCCCAATACTATAACCATTATCCATACCCCTGAGGAATGTGAAATCTTTGGGGAAAAGGGGCATTGTTTTCTTAGAATTGTTTTTTTGCTATTCAGGGGGTGATGGTATCTATGAGGTCCTGTAAGAAAGCTAGTAAGATAGTTAGGTCTCAGTTGGATTAACTGTAGGTTCTGTAGCCAGTCTTGGAGTAATGGATAAGGTTGTCTGAGATTTTGGCTAGAAGTGTAGTATGGTGGGCCATCTAATTATGGAACTATCTTGGAGAGTTTTTAGTCCAAGGTTCATCATTGAGTAGTGTGAAGACCATGGCATTCTGGACTGGGTAGAGTCATTGTTGTATGGCCCCATCTTCCTTCTGGAGACTTTAGAGATTGCCTTTGGAAAAGACTTATTTTTTACTGTAGAAAAACCTGAACATTTTCAATACCAAGATGGAAAGTTTTGGATTTATATTGGATAGAGAAGGGATTCTTCAAAGGTGAGGAAAAGCATAGAAAGAAATAAGAGTATAGATGACAATGTTCCCTAAATTATTGGTTTTCTTCTGTCCTGCATCAGGAAGCTCTTCTGATATGAGACAGAATTGTTTAACCTTTTTCTTTTAGCAGCATGCTTGGGTTTAGAGAAGGAAAGAGCTATATTCCAACTCCAAAGCCAGCTTGGTTTATAATTGAATCAGGACAATAATTATTCTAGAGTTAAAAAGATATTGATGTTAAGCAATGAGATATTAACCTGTAGAGTATATTGGTACCAATAGGTTCTTTCCTTCTGTTGTAAATGTCTAGGTATCCAGGGCCTTATGATTTCTGGAAGACATGTGTTTCCAGTATCCTGTGAAGATAGAAAACAGAACCCTGCCCCAACTTTTGTTTGTTATTTTTTTTTTTTTTTACAGCCCGTAGAGATGTAAAATGGGTGGATGAACTTTTATTTCTCTTCATCAAGGATTTTCTCCTGTTCAAATTGAATTTTTATTAATTTTGTTGGTATACATAGCTTTTCTTCTCCTGCATAAACAAAAGCAAAACCCCTTCTCCAATGGAGGATGTATCCTGGTTTCCATTCCAAGGTCAACATATCTTTGAAATAAACTGGTTAGTTTAGCTCAGAAGTTTTTTCTGTTGTCCAATGTCTATCCACAGCTGTTGTTCCTTTCTCTTCAGCACTGAGAAAATTCAAGATTAATAAGGTACTATGCAATCTATTTCTAGGAGTCATTGTTACATGTTGCTGTTTAGTTAGCATATCCTTTAAAGTTCAATTGGATCGTTCTATGACTGCTTGACCTGGGGGATTGTGTGGTATACCTGTAACATGCTTTATATTGTAGTAAGCAAAAAAAAGTTTCATTTTATTTGAGACATATGCTGGGGCATTGTCTGTCTTAGTTTGTATAGTTATTCCCATGATGTCCATAACTTCTAGTGGGTATGAAATCACAGAGTCAGCCTTTTCAGAACTCATAGGAATTGCCCACTGAAATCCTGAATAGAAGTCAACTTTAATCTTTAAAATTCTGCAAAGACAAAACATATCCATCTGCCAAATTTCTTTGTATACCTTTTGTATTGCTCCCTGCAGGAGTTTGGTTATAGAAGAAACAAGTAGGACATTTTTTTAACAATATTCTTGGCTTGTTTCCAAGTGATGGAAAAATCCTTCTTCAAACCTTTGCTATTTACATGGTGTTTCTTATGAAATTCTGAGGCTTCTAGCATGTTACCTATTACTAACTGATCAATCTCATAATTACCTTGGGCTAGAGGTCCTGACAGTTTGTAGCCTGGTTATCCTTTGCTCTATGTCTAATATCCACTTATGAGTGAGAACATATACCGTGTTTGTCTTTCTGGGTCTGGGTTGCCTCACTTAGGGTGATATTTTCTAGTTCCATCTATTTGCCTGCAAATTTCATGATGTCATTGTTTTTTACAGTTGAGTAATACTCCATTGTGTAAATGTACCACATTTTCTTTATCTATTCTTCCACTGAGGGGCATTTAGGTTGTTTCCAGGTTCTAGATATTACAACTAATGCTGCTATGAACATAGTTGAGCAAGTGTCCATGTGGTATGATTGTGCATCCTTTGGGGATATGCCCAAGAGTGGTATAGTTGGGTCTTGAGGTAGATTGATCCCAATTTTCTGAGAAACCACCATATTGGTTTTCAAAGTGTCTGTGTAAGCGTGCACTCCCACCAACAATGGAGGAGTACTCCCTTTGCTCCACATCCTGTCCAACATAAGTGGTCATCAGTGCTTTTGATTTTAGACATTCTGATGGGTATAAGATGGTATCTCAGAGTTATTTTGATTTGCATTTCCCTGATGACCAAGGATATTGAGCAATTCCTTAAATGTCTTTTGGTCATTTGAGATTCTTCTGTTGAGAATTCTCTGTTTAGATCTATACCCCATTTTTTAACTGAATTATTTGGTATTTTCATGCCTAGTTTCTTGAGTTCTTTATACATTTTGGAGATTATCCCTCTGTCAGATGTGGGGTTGGTGAAGATTTTTCCTATTCTGTAGGCTGCCATTAACAGTGTCCTTTGCCTTACAGAAGCCTCTTAGTTTCAAGGGTCCCATTTATTAATTGTTGCTTTCAGTGTCTATGTTACTGGTGTTATATTTAGGAAGTGGTTTCCTGTGCCAATGCATTAAAGGCTACTTCCCATTTTCTCTTCTATCAGGCTCAGTGTAACTGGATTTATGTTGAGGTATTTTATCAACTTGGACTTGAGTTTTGTGCATGGCAATAGATACGGATCTAATCAAATTCTTTTACATGTCGATACCCGGTTATGCCGGCACCATTTGTTAAAGATGCTTTTTTTTTTTTTTCCATTGTACAATTTTAGCTTCTTTGTCAAAAATCAGGTGTTCATAGATGTGTGAATTAATGTCAGGGTCTTCAATTCCATTGATCCACATGTCTGTTTTTATGCCAATACCAAGATGTTTTTATTATGATAGCTCTGTAGTAGAGCTTAAAGTCAGGGATGGTGATGCCTTGGGGGATTCCTTTATTGTACAGGATTGTTTTTACTATCCTGGGCTTTTTGTTTTTCCATATAAAGTCGAATATTGTTCTTTCAAGATCTGTGAAGACTTGTGTTAGGATTTTGATGCAGATTGCATTTAATCTGTAGATTGATTTTGGTAAGATTGCCATTTTTAATATGTTGGTCCTACAAGAGCATGGAAGATCTTTCCATTTTCTGATTAGCTTCTTCAATTTCTTTCTTCAAAGACTTAAATTTTTTGTCATACAGCTCTTTCTCTTGTTTAGTTAGAGTTAGCTCAAGATATTTTATATTATTTGTGGCTATTGTAGAGGGTAATGTTTCCCAGAATTCTTTCTCAGCCTGTGTGTTTATCATTTATATATAGGAGGGCTACTGATTTTTTTTTTTTTAGTTAATCTTGCATCCTGCCACATTACTAAAGGTGTTTATCAGCTGTAGAAGTTCTCTGGTAGAATTTTTGGGGTCACATAGGTAGACTATTATAACATTGTCAAATAGTGAAAGTTTGACTTCTTCTTTTCCAATTTGTATCCTCTTGGTCTCCTTTTGTTGTCTTATTGCTCTAGCTAGAACTTCAAGTACTATATTGAATAAGTATGGGGAGAGCAGACAGCCTTGTCTCTTTCCTGATTTTAGTGAAATCCCTTTGAATTCCTCGCCATTCAGTTTGATGTTGGCTTGCTGTATATGTTTAAGTATGTTCATTGTATCCTTGATGTCTCCAAGACCTTTATCATGAAGGGGTGTTGGATTTTGTCAACATCTAATTGAGGGTATCATGTTTTTTTTTTTCTTTCTGTTTGTTTATATGATGGATTACATTGACAGATTTTAATATGTTAAACTATCCCTGCATCTCTGGGATGAAACCTACTTAATCATGGTGGATGATTTTTTTTATGTGTTCTTGGATTTGATTTGTCAGTATTTTATTGAGTATTTTTGCATCAATGTTCATGAAGGAGATTGGTCTGTAATTCTCTTCCTTTGTTGCATCTTTGGGTGGTTTGGGTATCAGGGTGACTGTAGCCTCATAAGAAGGAGTTTGGCAATGTTCCTTCTGTTTCTATTGTGTGGAACAATTTGAGGAGTACTGGTATTAGTTCTTCTTTGAAATTCTGGTAGAATTCTGTGCTGAAAACATCTGGCCCTGAGTTTTTTGTTTGTTTGTTTGTTTGTTTGTTTGTTTTTTGTTTTTTGTTTTTTTGGTTGGGAGACTTTTAATGACTGTTTCTATTTCCTTGTTTATAGGTCTGTTTAAGTTGTTTATCTTGATTTAATTTTGGTAAGTGATACCTCTCCAGAAAATTGTCCATTTCTTTTAGATTTTCCAATTTTGTGGAGTAGAGGTTTTTGAAGTATGACCTGATGATTCTCTGGATTTCCTCAGTGTCTGTTGTTATGTCTCCCTTTTCATTTCTTATTTATTAATTTGGATATTCTCTTTCTGCCTTTTGGTTAGTTTGGATAATGGTTTATTTATCATGTTGATTTTCTCGAAGAACCAACTCTTTGTTTCATTGATTCTTTGTATTGTTTTCTTTGTTTCTATTTCATTGATTTCAGTCCTCAGTTTGATTATTTCCTGGCATCTATTCCTCTTGGGTGACCTTGCTTCTTTTTGTTCTAGAGCTTTCAGGTGTGCTGCTAAGTCACTAATGTGAGATTTCTCTGCAGTCTTTATGTAGGCATTTGGTGCTGTGAACTTTCCTCTTAGTACTGCTTTCATAGTGTCCCATAAGTTTGGGTATGTTGTGCATTCATTTTCATTGAATTCTAGGAAGTCTTTAATTTCTTTCTTTATTTCTTCCTTGACTCAGTGGTAATTAATTTGAGAGTTGTTCAGTTTTCATGAGTTTGTAAGATTTCTGTAGTTTGTATTGTTGAATTCTAACTTTATACCATTGTGATCTGGTAGAATATAGGGGGTTATTTCAAATTTTTTTTTGTATTTCTTGAGATTTGGTTTGTGACCGAGTATGTGATCAGTTTCAGAGCAGGTTCCATGGGGGTGCTGAGAAAGTATATTCTTTTGTGTTTGGGTGAAATGTTCTGTAGATATCTCTTAAGTCCATTTGAGTCATAATATTTGTTAGTTCCCTTATTTCTCTGTCTCTGGTAAGTTTCTGTCTGGCAGACCTGTCGATTAGTGAGAGTGGGGAATTGAAGTCTCCCATTATAAATGTTTGAGGTTTGATGTATGATTTAAGTTTTAGTAATGATTCTTGTACAAGTGTGGGTGCCTTTACATTTGGGGCATAATGTTCAGAATTGAGACTTCATCTTGACGGACTTTTCCTGTGCTGAATATGAAATGTCCTCCTTCATCACTTTTGATTAATTTCGTTTGAAGTCTACTTTGTTAGCTATTAGGATAGCTACAACAGTGTGTTTCTTAGGTCCATTTGATTGGAAAACCTTTTCCAACCCTTTACTCTGAGGTAATGTCTGTCTTTGAAGTTGAGGTGTGGTTTTTGCATGCAGCAAAAGGAAGGATCCTGTTTTTGTACCCATTCTGAGTTCATTGATGTTAATAGATATTAATGAGCAGTAATTGTTAATTCCTGTTATTTTTTGATTTGGTGGTGGTGGTGGTAGTGTGTGCTTCTCTTCTTTGGAATTTACCAGTGTGAGATTATCTATTGCTGTGTTTTCGTGGGTGTAGCTAATTTTCTTGGGTTGGAGTTTTCTTTCCAGTACTTTCTATAGGGGTAGATTTGTGGTTAGGTATTGTTTAAATCTAGTTTGGTCATGGAATATCTTGTTTTCTCCATTTGTTGTGATTGAAGGTTTTGCTGGGTATAGTAGTCTGGGATGGCATCCATGGTCTCCTAGTATCTGCAAAACATCTGCCTGGGACTTTCTGGTCTCCATTAAGAAGTTGAGTGTAATTCTGATAGGTCTGCCTTTATATGTTACTTGGCCTTTTTCTTTTTTAGCTCTTAATAATTTTTCCTTATTCTGTATGTTTAGTGTTTTGATTATTATCAAGGGGACTTTTTTTTTTTTTTTTTTTTGGTCCACTCTATTTTGTGTTCTGTAAGCTTCCTATACATTCATAGACATGTCCTTCTTTAGGTTGGAAAAAGTTTTCTTCTATGATTTTGTTGAAAATATTTTATGTTCCTTTAAGCTAGAATTCTTCTCCTTCTATTCATATAATTCTTAGGTTTGGTCTTTTCATGGTATCCCAGATTTTCTTGATGTTTTATGTTAAGAATTCATTGGATTTGACATTTTCTTTGACTGATGAAACTATTTTCTCTATCTTATCTTCAATGCCTGAGATTCTCTTTTCTATCTCTTGTATTCTGTTGATTATACTTGCATCTGTAGTTCCTATTTGTTTACCTAGATTTTTCATTTCCAGAATTACTCAGTTTGTGTTTTCTTTATTGCCTCTATATCAATTTTTAAGTCTTGAATTATTTCCTTTACCTGTTTGATTCATTTTGTTTGCTTTTCCTCCATTTCTTTAAGAGAATGTTTTGTTTCCTCTTTAAGGGCCTCTTCATTGTCATAAAGTTATTTTTAAGGTCATTTTTTTCTGCTTCATCTGCATTGGGATGTTCGGATCTTGCTGTTGTAGAACCACTGGATTATGGTGGTGCCATATTGCTCTTTATGTTGCTGAATCTATTCTTACGCTGCTGTCTACCCATCTGAGTTTGGGGTAATTATAGGCACAGGTGTTGATTCTTCCTCCAATTGGTGCAGGTGGAGCCTAGGCCTGGGGAGGGGAGGCTCTGATGCTACTGGGGATGGTGGTGGAGTGCCATGGCTGTAGGAGACTTGCCTTCTGACTGACTTATGGGGCTGTGATAAGTCAGGGAGGGATGCAGAGCATATCCCAGGACCTAGGGCCTAGAGGGCTGGGCTGTTCACTTGGGAGGCCAGCCACTCACCTCTTACTTCAGTCAATGCAGGTGGGGGGGGGGCGCTGATGCCATTGGGGGATGGTGGTGCAGCAGCCTGGCACAGCCTGCCTGGCTGCTGGGGCTGCAATCTGTCATCTCTTTTCATTTAGACTTAATTGCCAACCAGTTTGTAAACATTTCTGGAGGCCCTGCTTCATGCTCTTCACTGTATAATACTCTTAAAAGACCAAGAAGGGATTATTCAGTCCCCATGTGAAAATTTATTGCCTGGGTTTTGTTTGTTTGTTTGTTGTTTTTGGTTGTTGTTGTTGTTGTCCTCACACAATGCTCAGTGTGGTCACTGTCAGGTTCAAAGGGAATCCAATCCCCCAAAGGCAGTGACTAACCCTCAAATGATAGTCTTGGTTCAGCTCAAGCTAGACCATAGAAGGATTGCTGGTTAAGACATACAAGCTCACAGGAAGCATTCCTTAGGAACCTGTGAAAGGGGTTTTCTGTCTACTAAAAGGAGCCATTTCCATTATCTTTCCTTGCCTCTGGCAAAAGGGACATACAGCTCTCTAATGATATATATGTGTGGTGGCTATCAACATATCAGTGATCAGGCTGGCCTCCAGACTCCTTTAGTCCCCCTTCACATATTCATGTAAACATGTGCCTGTTATACTTCCATCCCACACTAGCCCTTCTCATCTCCTGCACTGAGCAGCCCCCATGCTCATCTAGATTAAAGCTCACTCCCCTTCCCTCTTTCTTTATAACCAGCAGGTCTCCACCCCCACCCCTTTCTCTCCATTGCCTACCCTCCAGCCTCTCTTGCTTCTCTCTGCTCTGTTATTTTCTCTGCTCCCAGGAGTTAGCCTGGCCATGGCTGGTCTGCTTTGATCTCTCTGTTCTGGACTTTCCCAGACACCTCTAACTGTTCTTTCCCTATCTACAATACAATACTATCCCCAACCATGGGGCTGTCATCCCTAGGGTTTCTTTACTGTGCCTGTAGTTACTATGGGTCCCCTAACGAACTGTTAAAGTTTCAGAGTAAGACAGGTGGTCTGCTCTCTCTCTAATCTTAGCACTTGGGAGGTAGAAACAGGAGGATCTGTGTTAGTTTAAAGGTCAGCCTGGACTCCATAGTGAGTTCTAAGCCGCACTGGGCCACAAAGTGAACTCTTATTTCAAAAACAAAACATTGTTTTCAAAATAGTTTGTATAGAACAGACCCATTATTTGTTAGAAAAAAACGAGTACAAATAATTACATTAAGAAGCTGAATGGACAAGAACTTTGAACTGACAGCTGTGGAGCTTACATGGGACTGGACTGGTGGGGAGGGCTTTGCATGGGTGTGAACAGCTGTGTAGCTTGGTCTGCTTGAGGGGCCCCTGACAGTGGGAATAGGATCTATCCCTGGTGCATGAACTGGCTTTTTGGAGCCCATTACTCATGGTGGAACACCTTGCACAGTCTTGCTGCAGGGGTAAGGGCTTGGATTTGCCTCAGCTGAATGTACCAGGCTTTGCTGACTCCCCATGGGAGACCATACCTTTTTGGAGGAGGGGATGGTGGATAGGCTGAGGGGAGAGTTCTGTGGGGGAGGAGTGGGAGGAGGGACGAAGGGGGATCTGTGGTTGATATGTGGAATGAGTAAAAACTTTCTTAATAACAAAAAAGCTGAGTGGAACCAGGAAAACTAACTTTTACCTTTGGTGTGAAAGTGGGATTGGTACAGAGCTCACTTGGAGAGAAAATGTTTTAGTCTGATTTGTTTATGTGTGGGATGACATTTTAACTAATGTATGTTTTTCTAGTGTTTTAAAAAATAAAAGATTTAGTTTTCTCTGGTTTTATGTTTGCGGAAAACCTCAAAGGTTGTCAGTCATTCTTTTCAGCTGGCTCCCCTCTTATAAACATCTTGCAATTGATGAGGCAATTCTGATACATTGTAACTAACCAAAGTCTGTGATTCATGTTAGGTTCACTCTGTGTTGTGTACCCTGTGTTTTCTCACAAGTGCTTGGTGATATGGAGTTGAGCTGACAGTCACAGAGGATAGTCCCACTATTCCCAAACCACTTTCCTGCCTAATCTCAGGGACTTGATATAACAGTTGCCTGAAGTGTCTCTACTGGGGGATTCCCTCAATCAGAATGTGAGCATTTTCTTAAATGCTAAGTGATGCCAAATGGCCTGGGCCACTGTGGGAGGTATTATCACTGTGGGGAGTATTATCTCTAGGCTGGGGCCCACTGTTGGAGGTATTATCTCTAGGCTGGGGCCAACTGTGTGAGGACCCATTCCTCTGTTGGAGCTTACTACCAGAGATATGGTCCCTATGAAAGGATCAGTATCAGTATAAGATACCCCAAGACCAAGTTCTCAGCAAAAAGGAGATTTATTTGCCCCAGAGAGATAAAAGGCAAGGAATGAGAGACAAGACAGGAGATAGAAGATGAAAAAGAAGAGGAAAGGAACAAGAGAAAGAGGAAAGGGATATTTGCCCTAGAGGGACAAAGGACTGCCTCTGGATAGAGAGGAGACAGATGTAGCCCATAAGCAAATGTCAGTTTATAAAGGTAAAGGGGGAAACCCCATGTTAGAATGAGGTGTTGAATTTTAATTGGGCATGTTGATTAGGTGAGCCAAAGGGGGCTTTTGATTGCTGGACTTCATACTTTGATGGTTCCACCTTGGTAGTTAAAATTCTGGAGAAGTCCTACAAAAGACCACCGTCCATGAATGCAATCAGCAAGAGCACTTATTATATCAGCATTCTGGGGCTGTCCATCCCACACAAAGGCAAAATGGTTATGACCATTTCCAGAGAAGCTTGCAGGCTCATTTTAAGCACAGCTAAGGGGAGTTCCTAGGGCAGTTAAGTCATCTCAGATATGATTGGTGTATGTGAATGACAATCATATTAGTACGTTCTAATTGGCTAGGGCTAGTCAGGGGCTGGTTAAGGCTACAGCTTTTCTAGTTTTGGGCAAACCTTCAGTCCCAGGCTCTGTCTTTATTTGGTTGTTACCTTGAGCTGCTGTGGAAGTTGGCTGGCCTAGTACATGCTCACTGTAGGGGCTGGTTCAGTGGTCCAGGCTTGCTATACCCTATTTCCCTTTTCCCTGATGTCAGGGTATTCAAGATTGATTGTCCTTCATTCGTGGCTTCCTAAGAAACTGTTTAGTTTCAAAAGGCAGGGATTAAGGCCTACTTCTTAATTGAGTTATTAGGACAGGCTGTCATGATCTTTGCCTGGGCCTCTCAGTAGTCATCCTCAGGGGGAGGAAATAGTCAAACAAGGGAGTAGACCTTGGTGGCTTGCTTTTGAAATGTAATTGAGAGATTTTAGCACGGAAAAGGGAAGAGGGAAAGGCAAGGCCTGCAAGAGCCATGTTTGGTGTGTTTGAGTTCACTAGAACCCTTTACCCTAGGCTGGGGCTTGTGGCCTGAACAAGAAAGCTAGTTCAGCAGAGGCTATGGAGCAAACCAGTGAGCAGTGTTCCTCCACCATAACTGCCCCAGTTCTCCTTGCTGTCTTCAATGATGCTCTGCTCATTGGAAATGTAAAATAAACCCCCTTTCCTGCCCAAGTAGCCTTTGTCCTTGGTGTTTGTCACAACAACAGAAAACAAAGAAGAACATTGCCTGTGTTCCAGATGGTCGTCCACTCTTCCCCCACCACCCAGAGCCCTTGAGAAGCACTCATCTTCTTATTGTCTCCGTTCTTTTGCCCTCTCCAGTATATGGCATGCTTGGAATCAAGCACTCCATAGCTCTTTAAGGTTGGCCCAGACACTTAGAAATATGCATATAAAGTTCTTCCCTGATGTCTGGGATAGCATAGTTCATTTCCTGTTAGCACAACTGAGTAATCCGTTGGCTGCACCTGCCACAACACATTTACCCACTTATCTACTCAGAGACACCTTCCAGGTTTATGCAGTTTTGAACGAAATTCTCCTTTAAGCACCCTTGTGCAGGCTTCTGTATAGACATGTTTTCACCTCTTTAACATAAAGACTTTGGGTCATGATTGCAAGATTGAGTGCATTTAGTTTGGTAAAAAGACACTCATACAAATTGATCCAAGGATGGGGTTTGAAATTGTTCCATATCTGTGTCCATATTCAGTATTGCCATTGTTTTGGATTTGTGCTTTCTATTGGATTCATAGTAACATGTCACTGGTGTTTTAACATTCAATTCCTTAGTAACATGTTACCGAATATAATTTTGTATGCTTGTTAACTGTATATTTTCTTTGATGAGGACGTTTTGCTCAAGCCTTTTGCTAATATTTAATTGACGTGGGTGCTTGGTTTTTCTTATTGTCATCTTTCAAATTGACTTTGGGTAGCAGCTCTTTGTTGGGTCTTTTGTGAGTATGTTTTCCCAGCCCAAGGCCTTGTCTGAATGCTCTGTTGACAGTGTGTTGTCCACAATAGATGTTTTTTTGTTTTATGAAGCAAACTTATCAATTGTTTTATGACTTGTATCTTTGATGTTGCCTTTGACATTATTCCATGTCCATGGTCAACCTAGACTTTCTCTTCTGTTATGGTTTAGGATTTTATAATGCTGTATCTTATATCTAAGTCTCTGAGCCATCTTGTGGTAATTTTTCTGAAGGTGTAAATTGCATCATATATATATATTGCAAATAGATGGCTAGCTTTTCTAGAATCATTTGTTAAAAAACAAAACAAAACAAACAAAAAATGACTATCCTTTCGTGATTCATTTGCCTTTGTTCCTTTGTCAAAGATTGTTTTACTATATTTTTATTTCTGATCTCTGTATTCTGTTTCTCTGTCTCTTTGTCAACACCATGCCATCTTGACTACTATAGTTTTAGTAGCTGTCAAAGTGAGTGGAATAGCTCTTGCTGCTGTGTTCTTCTCATTTGGCATTACATCAGATGGTGTGAGTCTTTGAATGGGTTTGTTAATATCCACAAAATAATTTTCTCAGGTCTTCTTATTGGAATTGTATTGAGTTCATAGATCAAATTATCAAGATGAATGAAAAATAATTAAGTATGCAACAATTTTGGTGTTGTTACTGTAGACATTTTACTCTTAATTTCAAATTTGAATTGTTCATAGTATGTAAGAAAATAACCAACTGACTTGCCTATAATAAGCTTGTGTATCACAATTTTTTTACAATTGCTTATTAGTTACAGAAATGTGTTACTTGTATAATTAAAATGTTAGAAAAGAATCAAAATAGATGAAAAAGTTGGAGGATAAAATGGGCCTAGCACACCTGAACATATCATAGTTAGCGAGTGGGAAGAAGCCCTGTGGTACCACTCTTGTGTTTATGCAGTGATTTGCTATCTCCTTTGATTATATTTGCTGATGTGCAGTCCAGTAATAAACATGATCAACAACAGCACATCTGGCATGAGTTTTTAAGAGTTTGTTGTAAGAAAATCCTAAGACATCCAATCAAGTGATCATTTATTGTGTGTGCAAACATTGACCTCAGTTACTACACATAGAGGCAAAACAGGAGAAATAGGAAAAGTTAGTGACAAGGGCATTAGTAACCCAGAGACACATCAATTTCAATGCAGACAACAGGGCAATGCTGAGCATTCATCTGCCAATGACTCAGTAGACAACAGTTAAGATTTCATTTCAACACAATTGCATAGCATCCAAACAATAGCTTCTCAGTTCTTTTCCTTCTCCATTGTCTCCTTTTCCTCTCCTTGGGAGCCTCTCCTCTGGAACATATGCTATAGAAAATCATGCTAGGAAATATGCCTATTCTTGTTGCAAATGCATAGAGCCTATGGGTCTTTTATTTTGTAATTGTGCCTTATTTGTATGTGAGCTCTTCAAGAAGTCTTTCCCTCCTCAAAGCCTCTAGAAGGTAGAAGTTATTATTTTTTATCATATTTGAGTGTGTCTTAAAATATCTGGCAGAGTATCAGGTATGTATTAGGTAATTGAAAAATTGAAATATTTGTTTAATTAATTAATGAATTATATGACTCAAAGTACAGTTATAATCAACATAAATTACTAAGTAGGTGAAGTGGACCATCACTTTCCTCTGCTCTGACTAATAACAATAACCAAAATGAATATTTCATTTTAAAATATCTGATTTATTTCAGCTTTTAACTGCTGCTCTTTACTATAGTAGCCTGGTGGTTGACCATTAACTTTCTGTCTAGAGTAATGAAACAGCCATGCATTCTTGGTATATTCAATTCTGGAAGGCCATTTCCTACATGATCCTATCTGAAGTGTCTGAGAGTAGTTGAATGGCCCCTCTTGTGATTTGAGAATACCACATTGAATGACAAATTACTGTTGTCTAATAATGTGTGATTCATAAACGACTGTTCTGTGCTTTATTTCCATCCTTCCAGGAAGGTTAGATTATTCCCAAATAGCAGATTGCCATATGAAAATGCCAGTGTTTACTCTTGGTTGATCCAAGGTTACAATTCAGGAAGAGTCATTTGATATAAAACAGTATTCTTTTTTATAAATCGATAACTAGTTAGGAAGAATGACTCCCAAAGGCATCCTTTTATGGGGCTACCCTTCAGGACCAATAGAGTAGGTTGAACAAAGAATTTCTGGGCTTTCAGTCCACACTATTGCATGACTAGAGCAGATGCCTCATTGTATTGGGGCTCCTGAATTGATATAGGTTACCTTTAAGTCTCAGAACAATAATTCCATGCTTTTAGAATAATAGTAAGGAATACGTTCAATCAAAATCCAGTCCTGCCTGCTAATGTCTTCTCCAAGTGCCACTTGCATTCAGTTGGCATGGCACTCCCTTTGTCAGGAGTTCGGAAGGCAGGCACATCTCACTGTCCTCTGGTTCACTTCTGCTCTCTAACACAGCTCCCCTGTGGGAGACCTGCTCCCACATTCCTTCACCCCACGGGCCCTTGAGGAGTGAGGAATAAGGGTCCTCGGGGGCATGAATCCTTATCCATGGGCCCAGAGCTTTATTCCAAAGAGCTTTTTATAACAATGCCAAGGGGAGGGGCGAAAGACCTCCCCCTTGCTAGTTACAGCCAAGTGTAGACGCTTACAAATACCTGGTACCCAGGCCCGTGGTCCAGTCATCCTCTTATGCAGTCCTGCTAGGTACAGCCACTAAGAGACCTACTGGGCTCCAACACTCCCCAGGTCTGACACCTGTCATGGATTTTTGTTGTTATGAATGCTGCTCCTTAGCTTACTGGCTTCACGCCTTTGCTTCTCTTGTCCCTACCCCACCTCTCTCTTTAAAAACATGAATACTTCCTGCCTTCCATCCTTTCTGCTGTGTTTTCTTTGACACTATTCCTAGTCCTGCTGATCCTGTCTGAGGGCTGTCTATGTTGTTCTCTCCCTGATCTCATGTTGTCTGCTTCCTTTGCTCATGGACTCTGTTGTGGAATATTATTTAACTAGGCAAAGGTGTGTTACATTTGTTTATACTGCAGAATATTACTTTATGTAAAGGTATGTTACATTTGTTTATGCTGCATTAGTTTAATGATGTAAGGATGTGTTACACTTGTTTGTGCTGCATTTGTTTAATTATAAAAAGATATGTTGCATTTGTTTGCCCTTGCCTGCCTAAAGCACCTGATTGGTCTAATAGAAAGCTGAATGGTCAATAGCTAGACAGGAAAAAGGATAGTGGGGGTTGTGGGCATAGAGAATAAATAGAAGGAGAAATCTAGGTTCAGGAGAAGAGAAAGAGGAGTGAGATACGGAGAAACAGGAGGAGGAGAGAATGAGTGAGGTGCGCAGGGCCAGCAGCCAGCAGCCAGCAGCCAGCAGCCAGCAGCCAGCAGCCAGCAGCCAGCCAGATGTAGAGACAGCAAGAAAGTTAGAAAAGGTAAAAAGCCCTGAGGCAAACGCTACATAAAGAGAAACAGGTTAATTTAAGTAAAAAGAGCTAGCCAGAAATGAGCCTAAGCTAGGCCGAGCATTCATAACTAATAAGAAATCTCTGTCATGATTTGGGATCTGGGTGGTGGCTCAAAATGTGAACAAATGCAACATATCTTTTCATAATTAAACAAATGCAGCACAAACAAGTGTGAAACATCCTTACATTGTTAACCAAATGCAGGGTAAACAAATATAACACATATTTGACTAGTTAAATAATATTACACACCAGGCCTGTTCTCACCTTTGCTGTATAGCCTATAGGCAATACCACCAGCCCTTAACCCCAAAGGTTGCCAGGTGTTTCCTAAAAGCCAATTATCTGGTAAGAAGAGGTGTTTCAAGCTTGGGAAAGGAGAATAAGAGGCAATAGGAACAATGAATTATGAGAGAACTAAAGACAGAAATGGAAGCAAAAAGAGGTAGGAGAGAGAAAGAGAGAGAGAGTGGGAGGAGGAGGAGGAACGTGGAGGGAAATGAAGAGAGGCTACAGGAAGGAGATCTGAGTTGGAGGAAAGGGAAAGAAAATGTGATTTTAGACTGGGAAGATACTTAGTGCTCCATGTGAAAACTCCTTTGTGTTGCAAAGCCCCAGTTTTCTCATCTATTTGCTAAACCTGAGGACTTCCTATTGCTCCCCACCAAGGGCTCCATCACCAACAGTGCCACTCTGGGGACAAAGCTTTGAACACACAGGCCTTTGAGTAACACTTATTCAAATCATAGTACCTACTCATCTCCTATTCCGTGACCTTCCCTCGCCTTCCTGCTTGTTTCCGGACTGTCTTTCTATCCTTTGCTGTGTGGCTCTCCTGTGGTCAGTCTCAGTTTACTTTCCCAGACAACCCTGCAAAGTGCATTCATCCAGTACCATGTGAGATTATCACATGCTACAGATGTTGGCCAAAACTCAATCTGAAGATCTGGGAGTGACTTTTTATGCTCTGTGTGTGAGGAGCGAAGGGAGGAAGTAAAAGTCAGATCTTAGAGTACTGAGAAGAAACTTCAGGGGATTTGAAAGTCCTTCCTAATTGTAAAAGCCACATGTTTACATGAGGATCTCATTCCTAATACATATAAGTGATGCTACTTGGCTCCTTACTGTACACAAATCAGCAAGAGCCACATAGCTAACTACGTCAAGCCAGGCATTCTAGATTGTTTTCATCACTCATACCAAGTATTAAATGTTGCCAGCAGCTATGTAGGGTGCTGTATTGAGAGGCCTTTGAAGAGGTATGACAATAGAAAAAAATTTTGTGATGGATTAATAATGTCTGCAATAATGAGGAGATAGTAGTGGTTGGTCTTGTGCTAAGTATTTGCATTTCTACTCTGAAAATTCTTCTAAGACTATTTTGATTGGACTTAGTAGATTATATAAAATGAAAGAAGATATGAAGTTAGTGTGTGAGGGATGTGGGAGCAGTAGAGTGGAGATCTAGAAGTGATTGGAGAAAGGATGGGAATAACTTTGACCAAAATTTAACAAAATATGCAGATGTTAAATTCTCAAAAATAAAAATATTATGAAATGTATTTTGTATTCTGCTAAATATAGTTTTTTTAATTTTAATTTTTATAAGAAAATAGTACCCTATTATTTAGAAATTTTTGAAATTGAATGGACTTCCTCTACTGCTCAAGTTTAGTTTCTTCAGCCTTGGAACAAATGACCTGGCTAAGAAGGAAAATTAGCAGAGATGCTTATAAATGACAGAGATGCCTTCATCTCATCCTCCTTAAAGATCATCCATCCATTCACCAATATTGTCTCCTGCTCACATACAGTGCGCAGTTTCATCGAGGTTGGGCATCTTTGGTAGAGTAATCCCATTGGTGTCATAGGAACTGGTGAAAGACTCTTTGGATTTTCTAACAGATACATTTTTTTTTTCTGGGATAGTACACTTTGCATCTCCATGTGCTCTTAGAGCTGGTAGGTGAGTTAGATGGCTTTTCCATCATATAATCTGGGAAACAAGAAATATAGTGATCTAGTCAGAGTTCTACTGTTAGTTCATGACTTACCTTCCCTTTGCATGGAAAGTTGACTGTTGTTGGTTGTTTTCACTCTTTTGCTCTTTTGGGAGGGCACATCACCCAGCTCCCAAATCACACACGGAGGCTCATTACTATTTATAAATGCCCAGCCATAGCTTGGCTTGTTCCTAGCCAGCTTGCCTTAACTTTAAATTACCCTCTCTATCTTTCACTCTGGACTTTTATCTTTCTCTATTCCTGTATACCTTTCTTTGTTTCTTACTCTGTGGCTTGTTGTATAGCGAGGTGGCAGTCCCTGAATCCTATTCTTTCTCTGGGTATTCTTCTTTGCTCCCAGATTTCTCTTTCTATATAGTCTCTCTGCCTGCCAGCCCCACCTTTTCTTTCTTCTGCCTTGTTATTGACTGTCCAGCTCTTTATTAGACCATAAGGTATTTTAGAAAGGCACAGTAACACAGCTTCACAGAGTTAAATAATGTAACATAAACAAAAGTAGCATACCTTAAAATGATATGCTACAATGGTTGACCTTTTCTTTGACTCCTCCTCTCTAAGTGCCAAAGAGAGCCCAGTTCCCTGCCAGACAGAGAGGTCTCTCTGAGTGTGGGCAAGAAGCCAGAACAGATGTGACAGTCTAAAGCCATTTTTTACGAGAGAATCTCTTGGCCCAGTAGTTGGGGGTCAGGTGAGTAATGGGGTATCCCAGCATGAGCTCTGAAACATGACAGAACACAGAGAATGTCAGAATCAAAAATTAATCATGTAGGAGCAAAGTAAGGGGGTATTTATGCAATTGCCAGAAAAGAGTCAAAAGTATTCCCCTTTCAACACTGTTCACCCATGGTATCTTTTTCTGACTACTACCACTATGGAGTGTGGACAGAATCAGTTCAAATGTTGAGGACAATGAAACCAAAGGACTAGGCAGTGCATTCCATCGAGGCATCTTTAGCTAGCCTTTTTCTTTGTGAGAGAGGCAATGATATTTGATGGATTTATCCTTATATATGTTGTATAGTATAGGTCTAAAAGTTAGAGTATCTTTAACGTACTATATATTACAGTCATTCACAAATAGGAAAAACCCTATGTAGATACAGACAAATAAACAAATAAACAATGGCTTCTTTCTTCACCTTATTCTGAGGGGTCCATCCTTCCTTAATGTCCTGCCATACATATATATGAATAAGGAATATATATATGGTTGAACAATGTACAATTAAGATAAGAAGACTGTATAGTGCTAAATGAGACTCAGATCCCAGTAGCCAAAGAAGCATCAAGATCCCTGTGGCAACATCTCCCTTAATCTTTACACAGAAGAATGGCTGTTTAAACTATTTCACAGAGGAGGAAATGAGGCCATGCAGCGTGTATAGAAAAGTCAGGACCAGAGCCACCATCTCTCTGCAGTGAACCTACTTTTCATCCTTTTCCCCAGGTTTCCTCCTGAGGGAGGAAGATGCTTTCTAGAGCAGCCCAGAGAGTCTGTGATGTTTCTACACAGCTAAAATGACAGGAAAGAAGGCACAAAGAGTGCTCCCAGGAAAGATCTCTTACAAACATAAAACCAAGGTGCTTTAATTGTATTAGTGGGTTTTAAAGCCTGCTGTTGGTATCTGAGACCATCCTGGCAGGTGCTGTGTGGGTCCATTATTTTCCTTGTTGATTCTGTGATTATCTGTAGTTGTTCTCTCAAGAAAGTGAACATAAGGCTTTAGAAGTTGGTGAACATGTGATCTTGAAATACCAAACTTAATGCTGGTGTAAATCACGTGTGACAGCTGTGTAGAAACTCTGTGATCGACTTGCCTTTGAAGAGAACAAGTCAGATCCCCTTATGCATGGATGGGCTCAGCTTTCCCTATTTATGTATGTATCCCTTACATTTAAACACTCAAACCATTAATTAATAGAAATATTATCAGTCATTTACTCACTGTGTAACTATTTAAATGATTCATGGGATTATTACAAATAAAAGTGAATCCAGAAATGCATTGCATAACTTACACTTGGTGATAAATAGACATTTCTCACTGTTTTCACCATACCATTTCACAATAATGGTTCAACACAAACAAAGTACTAGTTATGCAGAAGTGACTAGAGTCTTGACACAAATAAACTAAAGCTCATGTGCATGAATATAATGAGACAATAATACTTGTTATTTACTCATATAGTGTCTCACTACAGCTGTATTCTAGCTGTTTTGTGATAAAATTAAAGAAACCTATTAAATTCCAATTATCTGGTTAGATACAGATCAGATTAGAACAACAATTAAAATCAGCACAGAACAATGTGTTCAATCAAACTACTTTTCCTTCTGCAAACACCATCTTATTAGAATAAAGTTCTTTATTTTACACATGTATACTGAGTATGCAGAATGTTACAATAGCAAGAGCACTGGGCTTGAGTCCAGAAGGATTGGAGGGGCTCTCCTCTGCTTGCCATCTAGGAAATGAGACCTTTAATGAAGATACCAGGGCTGAGGACAAAATGAAGTAGGATAAATAGGTAGAAATAAATGGGTGTTTTGCATGTGTGGCAAGGTGCTTCTTGCCTGAGTGAATGGTTGTAGTCATGAAAAATACTTCTTCATAAGAAAGCAAATGGTTGAATTCCATGCAAATGGGAATATGGGAAGGTATGAATTATTTTCCTTCTTGCTGTGACAAAATGCCTGATGCTAAGCAACTGTAGACTTAAAGGGTTTGGGTAACACTGAAAGGGCATTCAGTTCATTGTGGAGTCTCAGTGAGTTGGTCACATTGCATCTGCAGTCCAGAAACAGAGAGTAATGTATGGCGCTGCTAAGCAACCTCTCCATGTTTTATTCAGTCTTGGACCACATCCCAGGGTATAGTGTTGCCTATATTTAGGGACTCTCTCACAAACAAGCCCAGAGGTTTGTTTCCATGGTGATTTTAAATCCCATCAAAATGACAACAGAGATTACAGAGGTCATAGTTAGCACCAGGATTAACCAGTGCTGATAGACAATGTGGATGACTAGATGCAATACTATATATTCTTGAGGAAGTTTGGAAGCAACAGAATTTAATATTGCATTGTTTACCAAAATGGCATGAAAATCATCTGTTTTCATTTGGCATAGCTTGACCAGGTCTAGTTATGACTACCTGCATCCTTATAATGGAGTACCTAAAATAATTGACTTCTGAAGATAAAAGATTATTTGGACCCATTTTTCTGGAGGTAACAGTATAATATTGGATGGCCCCATTGATTGGAGATTTTTGTAGAGGCTCATATAATCAAAGGATTTAATGGATCAAACTGTTCACTATGTAAGTCAGAAAATGAGAGAGAGAGAGAGAGAGAGAGAGAGAGAGAGAGAGAGAGAGAGAGAGAGAGAGACCTGGAGGCTGGTTTCAAAGCATACTCTCATTACCCCAATGAAAGGGCTCTAGGACCCCTCTCCAAAAAGTTCTACCACCTATCAGAAATGTCAGTTTTTAATACTTAGGCCTGCAGTGAGATAGTCATAGAAAAAAATAATCAGTTTAAAAATGATAAAGTCATTAAAGAGAGAGGAAAGCAATGAAAAATACAAGCATGTAAAGATGGAAAATACACAGGGGGTCTTGATCCTGTGTGGTGTTTTGTTGTCTTTGAATTTTTAAATGTGAAAGTATGAAAAAAACAGTAGCTGCTGAGAGACATTGGATTATGGAAACTGCTAAATTAAACCAACCTATATATTTTAAGAGTGTCTTAATTTTTAAATGAAAGTCAGAAAATATATTGTGTTGGGAAAGAGGTTAAACCTTTTTTTCCACAGGAAACAAAAAGTTATGGTTCTCTTCAAAATTTTTAAATATCAGATTTTATTGAGGGAGATCTCCTGAGGATTTTGGCTACATATGTGAGGGGAAAAAACAAGAAAGACTATAGGACAAGTGACATGTATGCTGATCCCTCAACATGGGTACAGCTCTGAGACTGGATGAGACATGATAAATCTTAATAGCTATAGACTCCTCATGACTTATTATGACATGCCATCTTTTCATGTGACATGTATAGACATTCGGTTATACAGTCCACATAAACATATAAAGTTAATAGATGACATTTACCTGATCAAACATAGAACAAAAAATATCTTTAACTGACTTGTGCACACTGCACATTCCATACTTATGTTAATGTGGATATACATGTTGCCTTTAAAAGTTTATGTGCTTTTAGAAAAAAAAAAGGACCAAACCCAGGTGATCCAGCCTCTCAAAATGCCTCTGTTGCAGTTTCCTCAAAATTCTGCATTCAGAACAACTTCAAAGCTGCTAGCTGGGATGGTCCAACCTCACAGACTATCCAGTTAAGACTTCAGATAAACTCTTCATGTTTCTGTCACACAGAGACTAAACAAAAAATAATATAACTAGCTCTTCCAGAACTTGATCATTATCCCAAATTTCTCAGGATACCCTAAACATGTCAGCATCCCAAGACAACATGAAGCAATCTTCCAAATCCTGCTTCATAGAAAACTCTGTCAAATATTTTAGGCCTGTAGGCTGAAGATGGATGCCCCTACATTACAGAGGGTTTGGGGTTTAGGCAGCCAGCTGTTTCTGTCATTTCTATAGTTTTGGAGACTTCTTGCTCTGCACTTCCTGTTGACTCATTTAATATTATATCCTTCTTGGGTCTTTGTTGGAGTTGAAGACCAGAGAATTATAGTTACAATTTTCCTTGTTACCAAATTCAGGAAAAAAAAAAAACTTACATAAGAGATAATAAAGTTTGTAAGGTTGAGAAACATAAAAGTTTAAGTTGTTTATTTAAGAAGATGTTTTATGGTCTAAAAATATATTTTTAGGATGGCAATACTCATTAAGAAAAGATGGATAAAACAGTACTCTCTCTAAATTTGCCAAAAACATATGGACTAAACATTGTAGATGTAATTCTTACTTAATAATTGTTCTTATATATATATAGTTTTACTGTCCATGTTAGAACTAAAAACCTTTCTTTTTTACTTATACAAAAGGGGGGAATGTTGCAGGATATTTGTATACTGTGTGAAGGTATATTGCTATGATCAGTGTAATAAAGTGTGGCCAACAGCTAGACAGGAAGAAGTTAGGCATGACATCCAGGGACAGAGAGGACTTTGGGAAGAAGAAAATAGAGTTGCCAGCCAGACATGGAGAGAAAATGGGAGGTGCAAGATGGAAGAGAAGTAATGCCATGTGGCAGAACATAGATTTTAAAATATGAGTTAATTTAAGTTACAAGAGCTAGTTGAGATAAGCCTAAGCTAAAGGCCAAGATTTCATAATTAATAATTAATTTCCATGTCATTAATTGGGAGCTAGCTGGTATGACAGAGAAAGACTCATTATCCAGGCCTCTGGGGGACACTTAACATCCAAACCAAGGTGACTATAGTGGTTCACATCTGTACTCCCAACACTTGTGAGAATGAAGTAGAATGATCTCAAGTATAAGGCCAGCCTTCTCAAGGAAGAGAAAAAGGATCAAAGAAAATAAAACCTATCTATTCTGCCTTTATTTTAAGTGGGAAGACATGTCACCAACCATGAAAAAGGGAAACAAACCAAAAATATTCTATGAAAGTATATCAAAAATTAATTCAAAGTACATAGTGTCTCCTGAACATAGATATGCACCTGATACCAGCATCCCTTTGGTAGAAATCCAGGGGAGTTCTAAGTGTTGTTTGATTAAGCCACATGGCACTACATTTAAACCTTCTCTCTGGTGTAATAAAAGGCACAGGACCAGAATTTAAATAGAAATAATGTCTTGCCACACAGCTCAGTATTACTTAATGCTCTGTGTAGTATGCACAGTCCTAGGGTCTTAGGTCCTATCTACTGGATCTTTTATTCAGCAAGACTAGCTCTGCAGCTGTGGAAGGAGTGGTCAGCTCATAGGAATATGAGAAAGGAAGTAAGAAGTATGTTTCAGGCCATAGCTGCAGGATCATTATTGGAGAGACTTGTTCCTGCACCTACTTCTTGTCCTATCTCATGTGGCCTACTTGTAGGGGTATATTCCTGACCTCTCAACTCCAAGGGGAAGTTTACACTTGGTACTAGTGAGCCCATAATTTTTTTAGATTTATTTTTATTTTTGTGTGTCCATATGGCTACGTACAAATGAACGTAGGTGCCTACAGGGACCAGAGTCATTGGGTCCCTTGGAGCTGGAATTACTAGTTGTGAACTACTGGACATGGGTGCTAAAAATCAAAATCTGGTCCTCTCAGTTACTGAGCCGTCTATTCAGTCCTTGAACTCATCATTTTTGAAGGAGGGGGGAATACAGCAGAAGACCAGAAAACTACCTAGTCTGTTCCTGCTATGTTCATGTAGGTCACTCCACTCCCTCACAGGAAATAAAGTAAAAAGCCATGAAAAGTGTTTCAAGCCTGTGCAATTTCCTGAGGTGGATTTATGCCTTTCTAGTATGTGATCCAAAGGTCACAGGATTGAATTTACCAAATTTCATCAGTTTCAAGATAACATGAATTATAAAATATACTAATAATTTAATGAGTTATTAGGAAAAAATTAAAACCTCTACATTAAGTATGCACATCACTAGAAAAGAACACTCATTTATAGAACATTAAATGTGAAGAGAAATGGTAATTCCATGATTTCAAATTTCACTTCCATTCATTACTTGAGAATTATCTTGTTTCTCTAGTTTTACCTCTTCAGACATCTCAATATTACACATTACACAATAATTCACAGTATTACATATCAGTTCATGTGACTCTGACATTGCAAAATGAACTAAGGACAGGTATCATTTGTGATTTTTTTCCTTTTTATATTCCTTTATTCATTAGCAGAAAGGAAGGAAGGAAGGAAGGAAGGAAGGAAGGAAGGAAGGAAGGAAGGAAGGAAGAAAGGAAGGAAGAAAGAAAGAAAGAAAGAAAGAAAGAAAGAAAGAAAGAAAGGGAGGGAACAAGCTGATTCTGGCACTGGTGTGGAGGGTGACCTTGTGGTGTGTTTATGAAGATATGGCATCCGATTTCTGTTTGGCACTGTAAGGAAAAGATAAAGAATACAAGCCCCACACAGGCACTCAACTAAGCCCCAGCTACTCCTCAGTTTCAGCTGTGTTTTTGTGCATCCTCACTACCCAGAATAGAAGCGGAATGAATTTACAACACCTCTGATGAACACATGCAGTGGTTACAATTGACTGCATGAAAGTGCCTTCCAAAGCCTGGGTCTACAGCAGGCCATTAATTCCTCTACATCCCAAATTAGGTGTCCCCTCCAACCTGAACTGTAGGGCAGACCAATTCAGGACACACCTAACAGGTGCCAGCATGGAACACATGAGAAAATGGAACCAGAGAATTGGAGTAGGTTCACCTTTGAGTCCACGCTAGTTGGCCCAGGCCTACTTGATTGAGCTGCATCTATAAAGCTGAGGCCAGTGGCAATAAGGGGAGACTTTGAGAGGGGAAGGCGAGGGGAGTCTGATGGGAGAGACAGCGAGAGAAAGAAACTGAGATTGAGGGGAGGAGGGAAGAGGTTAAAGGAATGAGAGTTTCACTCTGAAGAACAGAAAAGAGGGGTGTTGCACTTCACAGGGAGGCAGAGTGCTCAGGGTGAAGCCCTCCCCTTCCCTTGTGGTGTGGGAGAATCCCCCTCCTGGTCTCAACTGCTTCATTGATGGAGAGGTATAAAAGGGATGGGGGAGGGTAAGTCTTGGGTTAGGCAGATAAGCTTGTATTTGGGAGGAGGGCCAGAGGGAACTCTCTGCCCTGTACCCTGCTGCCCCTTCTGGTTATCACAGAAACCTTGTTTTCTGACCTACTGCTCCTCCCTCCTTCCTCCCCCCACTCTGTCTCTGTCTCTCTCTCTGTCCATTTGTATCTGTGTCTATCTATAAATGATTTTCTCTAGTAATAAAATGAGTACAGAACTGTAGACATAGTTTAAACATGAGATTGGAAAGGGGAAATGGTGAAGTAATGGAAATAAATGATTATTTGACAATGCTAAAACCCATTTATCAGACACAGGGACCAGGAGATTGTGGTTCTGGCCATATTTACTCAGTGCCCAGTGAATATTTACCTCTTCTGCTTCCTTACTTAAATGTAATAAACCTCCATTATTTTGATGAATTTCTCTGAAAGTAAACACCCATTATCCCAACTCAAGATGAGTGAATAATAATACTTTGCATTGAGGGCAAGCTGTGAAGGAATTTGTAAGTCCAAAATAGATATATTATTAGGATACTCTCTTCCATAAGGAAGATTTCTTATATCCAGAAGAGCTTGTAGGCTGTGAAATGAGCAAGTGCTTTTTTACAGAGAATGGGAAGGGGACTCCTTACTCCCTTAGGACCATGTAAAGATGAACGATGATAATACATGCTCCCATTTCTGTGATTTGGAATATTAACATCATCTTAAAGAGTAAAGAAAAGCTGGAGAAGGATTTGTTATAATGTGCTTATTGGTGATGACTTATCTTTCCTACTGCATAGACTTTCATACGAAAGACAGATTAAAATATATTCATTGTGGTTTTGATACCTACTACTACTTCAGCACACAACTTTGAAGCAAGTATCAATGTGATAGGCCATAAGATAGTGGTGTGTGTGTGTGTGTGTGTGTGTGTGTGTGTGTGTGTGTGTGTGTATGATGTGCATGCATGATAGGATTGTCACCTTCTGGAACTATTAGCAACTTTGTTTACTCAAAGGAGACTTGCACACGTTTGGGCCCATTAACTTTCTATTATGGAGGGGAGGTGTTCAAAGACCACAGCCCTCTCCAAGAATATATAGACAATTGACTGTTTCAGAAATATTTCTTTTTCCTTCAGCGGTGTAGCTACCCATCTGTTGCCCATGCCCTTGTAAGTAAGCTCAAATAAGAGCATCCGTTCCCTAACCTTCACCTATGTAGAATTTTTTCTTTGTTTTTGCTTTTCACAGTCAAGGAAAGGGATCGCCAGATCAAAGCATAACAACTTGGTGAGCAGAGGCCAAAAAGTTGAGCTTTGTTGGCATTTTCTCTTCCTGCCTTTTCAAATATGTTCTAATTTGTACACACTGGGTTCTTAGACGTGTGAATAGTTATTTCTCGGTGTCTGTCAGGTACAGTTTTGCTCTGGGAAGTTTAAAGTGTTTGAGTCTATTTTTTTATTCTCACCCAAACTGAACCATGTGTGATGCATAGACATTTGTTTCTATAACCACTGTCAACAGTATGGTTTCAAGTTATTTCCATCACAGTGGTTTCAAGGGAGCACACCTTTAATTTGCAAAGCCAGATCCTTAGAGCTGAATGAAATGGAAACATTGTTTGTTAGAGCTGAACTTTCAATTTGTAGACCTCAGTGGCAGAGAACATTATCTTCTCCCCCCCCACTCTCTCATCTCTCTAGAAAGTATTTATACAACAATTTAGAATCTTTAATATAGTATTAACAAAAGTGCCTACATAAGCATAGATGTCCTAAGAAACAATTAGAATATTTTGGTGCTGGGGGAAGTACATGCAGAGAAAGAAGTCTAAATAGACCCATGAAGATCCTATTTCAAGTAGATATTGAGCAGATAGTCATTTACCAAGGGACTCATGGCCCACCACTGTAGAGAACAGTTCAACAGTATAAACTGCTTTCAGCTTTCCAGAGAAAGTCTCTGTTTTACAGATAGCAAGCCTACACACATAAGTGCTCTGATTAGCAAATGTTTGAGAGGGCACTAAGAGAAGGCAACCCAAGAAGTGTTTGCCCATCACTTCTTCATCCATGCTCTGATTTATCCATTGCTTCTTTCTTTCCTTTGTCACCTCTGTTGTCCTGTGTTACAAGGTAAATCTATTTTGAAACTACTCTCTTTGTGGAGGCCCTAATCCACTCAGTTTACTCCCCAATGCCAACTGTGAAGTGGGATGAGAATAGCATATTGTATTTCCCAAGGCTGTTTTAAGGGTTAAATGCTTTTGTTGATTCTGATCCTACCAAACCTAATCATATAGTACAAGAATGTAAACCTTCTGTGTCTACTCCATGCTGTTCCTACATGGAAAGAGAAGCAGCTGAGTGGGTGGGCTCTGTGTAGCTCACTGACCTGGTCACAGTGGAAGCAGCAGCAATGGCCAGTATAGCAATACTCTTGAATGTGCTTTTCAGCCAGACTCTTTCGTGGTTTATTCAGTCAGGATTAATACACCTCAGGCTCCTCCCACGTCATTTCCCAAGATAGAGTTGGGCTCCACGTGAGGTTTTGGCTCTGACTGCTGCTTTCTTTGTTAGCGTATGATTTGATTCCATTACAAGGATTGGAACGCTGTTTCCTGGACAAGAAGTGAACGTAGCCTTTGTGCTTGATCAGAGTTCCGTGCAGTTTTCCTTCACCTCAGCATATCTGCCAGCAGCACTCTCTTAGTTCCATGGGACTCCCAGGTCTCTCTTCATAGGGTCAGGTCAGCTATGCACTTTCTCTAAATACGCAAGTACAAATTCACATACTTCTGAGAAACAACCAAGATGGCTTTTTCTTACACTACACACGACTCCCATGGCTGTCAGCACTTCCCACTGGAGAATACTATTTTAAAGAAAGTACTTGAAACAGTGCAGAGTACATCGTAGGCACTCAACGAATCTGAGCTGCTGTTCCTTTGGTCCTCATCATTATTCCTGATGTCATTTTATTGTGAAGTTGTAGCCAGTGTAACTGGGGTGTCCAGCCTCCGGCCTGGGACAGGTGTGAATGTGGGGATCACAAGGGTTCTTAAAACATTATGATGTCTTTTTTGTAACATTGTTGCACAGTTCTTGAATTAAGGTTTTTAGTCTAATGTGGCCAAGAGAAGCCAAAATGTTGGACCTCCTTAGCTGGAACATAACAAGTACTCAGTTAGGTAGGATAATTTGAGGAACTAGAATTGATTTAGGAAAATGAAATATAAAGTGCTTAGAGTTATTGCCTTAGAAATTTTGTTAACTCTAGGGGCCTTTTCTTCTGAGTGCTGGGTGTACCTCAGCATGGGGTGGGATTGAGAATGTAGAGCATCCAGGGATGCTTCAGAGTGTCCGTTCATTTAAAGAATTTCAGTTAGATTCAGTCAATAAGTAACATGGAATCATATTTTATGTAATCATTTTAGAGTTATTATTGCACAGTTTTATGAGAGACTTCCTTTAAAATGTAAGCAATGCAGAAAATGATAAAGCAGGGCATCACTCAATAATCTTAAAACCCAGAACACACATAATGACCACTTGCAGAGTTATCTTTTTTAAAAATTTTACTCTTTTCTCATACATTGCATCTTGACTACAGCCTTCACTCCTCCCAGCTCCCACCCCCAACCCACAGATCATTCTTCCTCTGTTTCTTCGAACATCACATAACAAGTTACAATAAGATATCAAGGCTGGGCTAGGCAAATCAATAGGAGGAAAAGGGTCCCAAGAGCAGGCAAAAGAATCAGAGACACCCCACTCCCACTGTTAGAAGTCCCACAAGAACACCAAGCTATGCAACCATAGCATATATGCAGAGGACCTGGCACAGACCCATACAGGTTCTGCAACTGTTGCTTCAGTCTCTGTGAGCTACTTTAGCCCTGCTTAGTCTATGTCTGTGGGCCCTGTTCTTCTGGTATCCTTGACCTGTATGGTTCCTACAATCCTTCCTTCCCCTTTTCTGTGGGGTTCCCAAAGACAGAGTATCTTTTGTTATTGTTGTTGCTTCGAGACAGAGTTCTACTTTGTAGACTTGGATGGCTTAAAACTCACTAATGTAAACCAGGCTGATCTCAAACTTTTGTCTGTCTCCATCTCCTGAGTGATGGGTTAAAAGTATATGCTACTATAGCTGGTTCAGAGTGTCATTTTAAATATCTATTAAAATGCATATAGATAGGAAAGAGTAAAATGAATAAACAAAATACAAAAATTAATATTATCACCACAGAAGTAGCATGGAGACAGCAATGTACTTGCAACATAAATAGATGCATCAAATTTAATTTTACTGAAATACAACAGGAAGAAATAAAGTATAACTCCAGGGGTAATTAAAGTTCACATATAGATATTTCATCACGAAGCCTACTTTTTCCTTAAAGGTTCTTTCTAAATGTTAAGAAATATGAAAATTTGAAGTCCTTCTAAACTTTCAACTAAATCAAATTTATATGTTTGAAGTTGAGTAGGAAAAAATCATGACTGACTAGCTTCATTTCTTCCAAAAAATCTTTCTTATTGCCTTCTGACATTTTGTTGCTCATAGTTTTATTTCTAATGTTTTATTTCCACTTTCCTGGGCAACTGTAATAAAAATAGCATGAGCTGGGTGGCTAGGAAGCAGGAACGTATTTCTTGTGGTCCTGAGAAGTCTAAGAGCTAGACATCATCCGAGCTGATGTCTGGTGCAGGTTTACATCTCCTCCACAGATGGCACCTATGCCATGGTTTCTCCTGTAATGGAGTTGTTAACTCACTCTCTGGGGTCTTTTTTATATAGACATTAACCTCAGTCAAGGATGAAGGCTTATCTGTTTTGAAAACATAATTCTCTTATTGTTAATAGATGTATTATTTTTCTTTGGATCCAACTTTAACATTTTTACCATGGTTCCCACATTCCAGGGTTACTTATTTCAAATTATCTCTTAGTTGGATACTTTTCATCATTAAGCATTTTTTCCCCTTGGAAGGGTCATTAAATTCTCTTCTAGAGATGCTGTTTTGAAAGTATATTTGTCTATTGCCTTTATACTGGAATGGCCACCTTCAGTTATAAGACATTTCTTTTCCTAGCAACTTTGCACACACATGGGGGCCAGCATGATTGGCTGACTTGTGCTCTTCTTGAATTCTGTAATAACTAGTTTTATCTTTGATCTCTGTAATAGTTATTTTTCTGTTGCTGGGATAAGATATCAGGACCAGAAGAAAATTAAAGAAGGAAGTTTATTTTGGCATGTGTTCCTAAAGAGCTAGGCTAGAGTCCATCAGGTTTCACGCAATGTGGCGGCCGAGCAAGAAGTTGGCTGTTCACATCTTTATCCACAAACAGGAAACAGAGATAGCAAACAGGAAGTGGGGAGAAGCTATAAATCCCCAATCAAAGCTCCACTTCCTGAAAGGTTCCATAACCTGCCTAAACATTGCCACCAATAGGGGGCCAATTATTTAAACTCAAGAGGCTATCAGGCCACTTTTCATTCAAACCACCTCAATGATTAATAAGGTTAATTAGTAGGATATGCTGTTACTTTCCCCACCCAATACCTGATTTCTATCAAGAGAATTGGTTCTTACTTCACCTAAGGGACACAGTGTATGTGATAATTCAGCATTCTAATTTTTATGATCTAATATTTCAGGGAAACTGATAATTTTGTTTGGTTACTTTATCTTTGAAATTTATGCTCTGTTTTCTGTTTGTGCTAACAAATTCTTTGTATTTCTTTCTAAGATTAATTATACATGTTGGGCATCTCTAATCCAAAAGTCTGAAATACAGATTGCTTCAAACTCTGAAAGTTTTTGAATGACCAGTAGGATTTTGTAAGTGGAAAATTCCATCTTATTCACCTTACTGGTTACAATAAAAATGAAGGCACACTATTGTCTAAAATTTTTGTCAGATGATAATTGTAAAAGAGAACATGAACCTAATTGAATCTAATGTTTCTACTTGGGTTCCATTCATAAGGTTTCTCACTGTTGCATTCAGAAATTCCAAGGTGTGAATAATGAAATTCAAGGCCCATCTGGTCACAAGCATTTTAAATAAGGTGCCCTCCTGTAATTAAGTTGTGTTTCTTCAGCATGCTGTTAATTTGTGTTTCACTTTTACCCCTTCCTATTTCTATTTTAATTTGTTAGATTTTTGGTGGTATATAATGTTTTCAGTGTTTCCTTAGCTCTGTGATTTCCTTTTTAAAATTTGGTTTGTGTTCTGTATTCCCAGTTGTGAACCCTTAGATGGGGGAGTCTGCTCTGTTCCCAGGCCATGTATTCTCTAAGCTGAGTTCTCCAGCTGCTTCTTGCTTGCTTTCCTCTTTGCTGCACACCCCAGCCTCCCTCATCATGCTGTGAGTCTCCACAGCGTGTCATCAGGCCCCTGTTTGTTTGCTCAGTGTTAAAGTGGGTGGTGTGAACTGACTAGATGGATGAGACTGGCTCGCTCTTCTCCACATCTTTTCAAACTGCTGGAGCATGTCTTCCCTCTTGTACACCACAGTTCTGCTGCTTTCCACCTACTTTTCTAAAGATGATGGATGTGGTCCTTGGATGAGCTGCATCACTTCATCAGGGCAGGTCTTGGTTGTCATCTCACATCACTGAATCAGAAACTCGGGATGTGGAGCGCAAGGATGGCGATGCTGCGTGTGTAATATGCCTTCCAGGTGGCTCTGCTGATCCCTCACATTTGAGAGCAGCTGTAGTAGTCAGGGTGTGAGTGTGGGCTGAGCAGGCTGCCTTGGCAGTAGTGGCAGAGCACATTTTCAGCTAGGAACCTGATCCTGCTCTGCCTATGTGACCCCACAGAAAAGCCTGTTCCTGAATGAATAAGTCCCACCCTTTGGGGCTTTGACACATTTCCTCACTAGAATTGTGACTCCGGAAACCAGAGAGCCTTAATTGCTCCTGTTGGTTGTCATGGTAACCTACTATGCAAATTGTCCCGAGGGAAAAATGATACCTGAGTTAGGGGGATTAAGAGGAAGTAACAGGTATAGCTAGCTATTCTCCCCAGGGACTGCCTGGGGCATGGTTGCTTTAGTCCTAGGAGGAGGAACTTCTAATTATACTCCCCAGAAGGAGCATCTTTCTGTACAAAGGGGAAGTCCTGGGAAAGTTGCTTTGTTTTCTTATTTTTTAGCAGAGTTTTGTGTAGCCCTGGCTGGACTTGAACTTACTCTGTCGCTAAGGCTAACCTTGAACTTCTGGTTCTCATGCCTTCACCTTCTGAGTGCTTAGATTCTAGGATTGGGCCAGCTGACAAGATCTTAAAATGATATGTAGGCACTTCAATAATAAAACTATTTTCCCAAATCTTGTCTAGGTTTGCCTCAACAATCCCTTTGCCTCAGATCTTTGCAAATTTTAGAATATCATTGAAAATTCTTAAAGTTCTACCTGCTGACTTGTGGTTAGTCCAGTAATCCTGTCCCTTGGTGTCCATGAGGTATTTTCAGGATCCCAGTGAATAGCAAATCTGTGATTTACTATAAAGCATTGCAGTATTTCAACATGTACAACATGTGTGCATCCATTTTCTTCCTTGCTTACTTAACACAATGTGAGTATTTGATATGCTGTATTATTTAGGTAATGATGATAAGACAAAGTCTATTTGGTACCGACACAATTAAAACTTTTTTGTTTTCAATCAACAATTGAAAATTAATTGTCAAACCCTGCTTTATATCATAAACCCATGCTTCTTTATTGTTTTAATTATTGCCACCAAGAACATTTTAAAGTGTATTCTTTCTTGATCACACACACACACACACACACACACACACACACACACACACACCACAGCACCCCTTCCTGCTTTTTGTGAGTTTTTGGCGTGGGGATGGGGGGTAGGGGGTGGGCAGGGTTTCTTTGTATAGCCCTGGCTGTCCTGAAACTCACCCTGTAAACCAGGATAGCCTTACTCAGGGATCAGCCTGTCTCTGCCTCCTGAGTGCTGGGATCAAAGACATGAGACACCACCACCCAGCAACCAACACCCTCTCTTAGCCTCTTGTAACTATTTGCATTAGCTGACTGGAGGAGAGGCCTAGTGACCAGCAAGTTACTGCAAACGTATTCCAAGCGTTCTACCAACTCAAATGTGAACACTTGCCTCCTGCTCAGCTTTTCATCAGGTGTCTTGTCTCTACTGTAATCCTTAAAATGACATAGCAGGTTTGGAAGGATGCTGACTGGAGACAGAGTTAAGGGACAGGTCCTAAAGAGGAAACTGACGCTCTGAGAAGGACTGTTTCTGGAAATGGTGAAGCCCCAGCTAGGAGAAGCTGACTTTTAAATACTTTTTGAGCACAGAATGTGACGACAGCAACCTCGGCCTAGTTAAGAATGGACCCTTCTTCTTGCTTTTGTTAGTTTGTTTTCAATACTCCCCCCCCAGTCCCTCACCCCCCATGATCTTCCATTCTCCTTCAAAGAAGAGAGGGATGTCCACTGAACAGGACATAACAAGATGCAATAAGACTGGGCACAAACACTCATATCAAGGCTGGATGAGGCACACCATTAGGAGTAACAGACTGAACTATTTTTATGGTTTTTTTTTTTTCAGTGTCACACATGTCTATAAAACATGCCAGTCACATTCACCCTGTCACCCTCTCTCACCCTCTTCTTACCTCTGTCATGCCTGTTTTGCATCCAAGTCCCCACCACACTTTCTGATCTTGTTTTATGTTGCTTTCTACTCTGTGATCCACTTGATTTAACGTTTGACCAACCATGTGCCTCTGCATTAACGGCTCTTCACAGCAAAGAGAAGCTTCTTTGAAGAAGGCTAACCGCTACAGCAGTCTGTGACATCAACACTGAGGAGGCAGTTTGACAATATGCCCATTTAAAGAAACAAAAGTATTAGATTCATCCCTAGTGCCAATGATCTCTCCAGTCACGGGCCTTTGAACAGATCCACAGTACTAGACATGGACTCCCTTCTGTAGAGCGGGCCTCAGGTCCAATCAGAAATCAATTAGTTACCACCACCACCACCACTCCCCCCCACCCCCCAGTTTTGCTCAAAATGTGAACAGTATGTTTGCTAAAAGCAAACACAGTTGTGTCTAAATTGCACAAACATCTCTCAAACAAGACAAAATGTCACTGTTGACATTCTAATGCTTCAAATTATCCCAAACTCTTAGATAAAAAAAGAAAGGAAGGAAGGAAGGAAGGAGAGAGAGAAGGAAGGAAGGAAGGAAGGAAGGGAGGAAGGAAGGAAGGAAGGAAGGAGAGAGAGAAGGAGAGAAGGAAAGAAAGAAAGAAAGTCACCAAACCCAGACATGGTATCAAAAAAGCTGTTTGCTGCTACAGACTTTCTGCGGTCTGTAAGCAAAGCGAAACTTGACTGTGCTTCTGGGTGCTGATGAGGCGTAACCGTGTTTATCTTCATTACTCCAGCAGTGTGGTATATCATTATATAAACTTGATTTTACCTGTAATTAAATGTTCCAAATGCAGTTGCTCTGCTTTACTCTTGTGACAGGGTGGGAGATTAAGTGGCTTTTGTTGCCCAGTGGAATTATCTACACTCAAATACTTTACTCAAATTAATTTCGGTTGGTGAAATGCACTTTAAGTAGTATAATCCAATTCATTTTTGGGAAATTAATATTTCCCGTGAATGGATATTTTAACCAAAATGTGGCAAGTTTATTAATAGCTCTGGGCAAAGGGGACAGCCTGAACATAGTTGCCAGTTTTCTTGATGGCATCTTAGAACACACATTGACTCAGTTGTACCCCTACTCTGGAAAAGGCTATGTCTTTAAATTGTTCAGAAAACATCTGATAGCTTCTCAGCTAAGTTCCCTGCACTCTGTAATCTAGGACTGGAGTTTAATTTCTGCTCTGTAACATAGAAGTTAGGTGCTTATAATCGTGCATGTTTTAAGACCTTTTTAGATTTCTGAAGTGTAAGACTATGAATTCAACACCCTTAGCTTGCCTGCCATTTCTGCTATATGTAGTTCTCTGCAGTTCCCTGTGTAAACAGTTGTCAACGGCCTTTTTTTTTTTTAAATCTCTGTGATGTGATTCATTTCTTTGTATGTAGCAATTTCATTTTATTGTTCCTTCTACCTACCAGACTGGGACTCCATGCTAAAAATTTGATGGTTCCTTTAGCATCTTTGTATATGAATTGCATAGCTTTGTTGTTTGAAACTTCAAATTGGGGTCTAGATGAAGAACATCAGTGATTCTGAGCTAGGTCGATGGGTTTTGAGGAGCTTCACAGCTTCTGTTGATACTGCAACAGAAGCACAGCTCAAACTGCTCCCCAATGTCATTAGTGATGTTGGGGCTCTGTGGTTTCCCGTGGCTGGGGGGAGTGGCATTGTGTGAGACACTTCCAGCCTTGTGGCTCTGCCAAGTATCTGCCTCAGAGGGATTGCTTGTTGCAGGTGAAGATATCAGTTTCCTAATCGGATCATATTGGAGAAGTCACATGTAAGATGGAAAATAGACCAGGACTCCTGCATGTTTAACGTCCAAGCTCTAGCTTTGGTTCTGTTCTCTAAGTCTGAACGAGCAGTAAGCTGTTTAGGAGGCTGCACAAGTCCCTGGTGTATGTCGATAACACAGCACTGCCCTCCCTGTTGAATAACCATCAACAAATCAGGAAAGACCAGATGTTATCAGCTTCTTCAAAATAACTTTCAAACACAGCTAACACCATCAGTTGTCATTAGGTATCAGTGAGATGCTTTAGGGTTCTAGGAATGAAGAGTTGTGACTAAAACAACACCCCCAAACCTTCATCTCCATGTTTTTCTTCAAATTGATATCCCCCAATTGTTGCTTTAACTGATTATTTGGAGTGCATTTCTTCCTTTGTTTCTCCTCTTTGCTCTTGTGTTTTATTCCCTCTCTTAGACAGCACAGATACACGGTGCCTCTTCCGTCCTCTGCTGCCTATGAGCATGGGAAATGAAGCTGTTAAAATGATTATAAAGAGTGGTCAAGCTTCACTGTGGAGAAGAGAGGCAGCTTGAGATTCAGCTGAAAGCACAGGGAAGGTATCCCAAGGGAGTGACAGGAAATCGGGTCTGATTGCCTTGGGGAGCTTGTTTAGATTTCCCTGATTGGTCCTCAGCTAGCTCTGAGGCAGGCGCTTTCTGGTGTTGGTTAAGTGTGCCTGTTAGGGGCCAGTTGGTGAAGACCTTGTGCTGTGGCTCCTGGACTGGTTGCTCCAGCCTGTGAGTCTAGATGTTGTCTATTGCATTTTTTAGTCTCCAATGGACTCATTGGCCATGTCTGCCTCCCTCTCTCTCCCCACCCATATCACCTTATGTAGCCCATGCTGTAACTCATGGTCTTGACTAGATCTGTTCTTAGACTGCCATTCCAGTGGGCACGATTGCAGGCTATTTCCCCAGGGTCCACACATTCCCATTAGAAACTAAGGGAAGAGCTTCACTAGAGAAAACTGGAGATGATCTTTCATTCTAGATATAAACTTTTGTGCAAACATTAAAAGAACAACTCAGAATGCTTTTCTTTTGTGTTTACTCAAAAGAGTTCTCAATGCCACTCTGGGTTTCAGAAGAGCCTAATTACTTTCATATACCACAAACAGTCGATAGAGCATGGGGAAAAGTCATACCCTATAAATTTATATTACTTGAGGGAGAATATTTGGTCTTGGAAATATTAATGCAGCCTCCTACCTCATAGATAATAGCTTTATTCGTGAAGTGGAATTTGATTTAGTTTCTGACTCACCTAAGAAGAGGACACTGGAGAGAGAAGGGCTTGGTCCCTTGGCTGGTTCTGAGTTCTTAATTCCAGAGATGTCAGCTGAGAGAAGGGTCGTATGTTCCAAAAGGGCTGGGCTATGCCCTGCTTTGTTCATGTGCAGGCTAATAGGCGGGAATAGAAAGCATCACACAGGGTGTCAGATACTCTCGCACACTTCTAGCCAGTTCCAGCCACGAGAGTGCAGCAGGGCACTAGGAGGTCTTTCTCTTGAACATTAAACTGTTCATTATTTTTGATGAATGACAAAAGCTGAAAGATGCCAATGAGGACAAGCAAGCTAGAGAGCCAGCAGGTGGGGAGAGACACTGGCTGGGACTGTTTTCCTGCACCAAGTGAGTCCTCATATTGCCGTGTGAGTGTGTGTGTGTGTGTGTGTGTGTGTGTGTGTGTGTGTGTGTGTGTGTGTTTCTTTAATAGTATGTGGCATGTATAAACCAATGTGCCAGGAAAAATAAGTATAACCAGTTTTAACCAGTTCCAGTCTCTTAAACAAGTTTGTCCCTTTTAGTAGCACAAAAAACAAAAAACAAAAAAAACCAAAAAACAAAAAAATCTATCTCCACTTTTCAAGGCAGCCTGGCCAATGGCTTAGTCTAAAATGAGAGAAATTGTGCTCTGCCCTAGAAGCATAATAAAGCATTCAGCCTGCTTCCTGGTGAGTGTGAAGAGTGGAGGTATCATTGACCTTATGAATGCTAGCATTCTCTTTCAGAACTTGGAGAAAGGCTCTGGTCTCCAAGACAGCCAAGGGGCAGGCAGGCTGATCATCATCCCATTCTGAACCATCAGTTCAAGGCTGGGCTTTGCTGCTGCTGCAGCTTACTTCTTTCAAGCTAATCATAGATAGCCATTGGGGACCTTTGCTACAGCCATCCAGGCAATGCGACACAGAAATCCACCTGTGTCCTGCCAGTACTGTGGGCTGCAGGAGACAATGCATCAGGGAAACATTGCTTTCTTGAGATTGAGACAATTCTTCCACAAGTGACAATTTCCCATCTTGAAGAATCCGGCTGCACTCCCCCTGTGAGCCTCCATTGCTGCCTGGAGTAAGGATTACATTTCCATGCCTCCTTGCTTCAATCTGTGGCCTGTGGGAATGAGAAAGGATGTGTGAAACTTTGGAAACATGCTATTAACAGTCAGAGAGCTGTCCTGCTTCCCACTCTACTACATAGGCAGTTGATAGGATGGATAGATGGAATGCCACTCTATACCAAGAAAGTAAAGACCATTCCAGTGGTAGAGAACCAGAATCTGGATGCAGCTTTAATTTTAGATTACCTTAGACACAGCAGCCAGGATGACTCTTGTCCATGATTACCAAATATATACGGGGAAATAAAACCCTTGTGTGCTGGCTAGTTTTATATCAGCACAAGCTATAGTCATCTGAAACAAGGGAACCTCAGCTGAGAAAATGCCTCCTGAAGATCTGGCTGTAAGTACACAAGCCTGGATGACAGTTTCTTAATTAGTGATCAGTGGGGAAAGACCCAGCCCATTATGGATGGGGACATCCTTGGGCTGGTGGTTCTGTGTGCTATAAGAAAGCAGGCTGAGAATGATGAGGAGCAATCCATTAAGTAGCACTCTCCCATAGCCTCTGTCTCCAAGTTCCTGCCCTGCTTGAGTTCCTGTCCTGATTTCCTTTGGTGATGAAGAACAATGTAGAATTATAAGCTGAAAAAAACCTTTCCTCCCCAACTTGCTTTTGGTTATAGCGTTTTGTTGCAGCAATAAACACCCTAACTAAGACATCCTGATTTTCAATTTATCTGTAAAAATGCCTATTTTTCTTTTGAATTTCAATGTACATGTAGCAAATTGTTATGTCATATATAAATACATAGCTAGAAAATCTACATTGTACTTAATTTTGATAGGAAGCATAGAGTTCAAATGTTAATTGTATAGATAGAATCTCTAACTAGAAGGTTGTTTGGTTAAGATAAATTGTTTTAGCAGCTTTTCATTAATGATGGTTTTGAAATCTGCTTTCATTGTTTTGTTTTGTGTTTTCCTCCTGGTAAATTATGAACTAGGAATGTGAATGCTCAGCAGGTTAGAGTGCCTGTCTAATATGCTCGAAATGTTGGTTCAATCCCCAGTACCAAGCTACCTAGATATGGTGATACACACCTGTAATCCCAGCACTCAGACAATGGAGACAGGAGGATCAGAAGTTCAAAGTCATCATTGGCTACAGAGTGAATTCAAAGTCTGTCTAGGCTAAAGGAGACCCTATCTTTAAAAAGAAAAATAAATTATAACACTAGCATATCGGGACACGTTGGGGTAGCACACAAATCTGTGTCTAAGAGTGTAGAAACCTAAATTATGTTCCTGTGCCATGATAGTATTCAATAAATGTCTCTCTTCAACTCCCTTAAAATGTCCCTTCTCCCAAAGCAAAAGAATTTGCATAACTTTTGAAACTGTCCACTGTGAGGTAGAGGGAGACAGTTGTCTTCCAAACATCACAAGTTAGAGCAAGTCAGAAATTGAATAATTCCTGATGGGAAACAGTTTTTGCTGCAGTGTGTGGAATGAGCAAACTGAAGAATAACTCTCAGAAGACTAATTTCAGTTCATGGTTGCCATTTTCATCTTGTTTCATATCATAGCCACTGATTCAGTCCTCCACAACAAGGGCATCTCCCACAAAGTACCGGGATTCTCAACTGGTTTTTTTTGGGGGGAGGTAAGGATTTTACTTCATGTAACATAACATACTGGTTATTATGTGTGAGGAAATGTGTAGCAAGTAGGTTTATACAGCTCAGGAGCTGGCTTTCCTTGTTGATATTCTTGGAGGACTTTGCTTAGTATCACTTCCTGCTTTGGGGGGCTCCTTGCTATCAAAAATAATGTAAACACCAGGAAAGGGAAACATGCCTCCATCTGTTAAGTTCATCACATTCCTCTGTGGCTTTCTCTAACTAAGTTTTATGAGGTTCTTATAAAGAGAAGGTGGGCCTCTGAGGTAGAGGTACTGCTACAATGGAATTGGAGAATGATGGAGGTAAGTTAGAAGGCTGTGACATGTCCATTCAGTCTTTCAGAGTTGGTGAAAAATATCCATAGTTTTAAATGCCAAATAGTTTCAATTTGAGTGTGAAGTGCAGTGGTCTCCTTTCATTCTTAAGGATGGATTCAGTTTCAGAAATTTCAGAAAATCTGGCGGCGGGGGGGGGGGGGGGGATTTGCTTTATGTCCTGAGGGCTGTCCATATTCTAATTCTGACCCTGTCTGTTGGACTTGGATGAGTTCAAGTCAACTTCTCTAAGAAGCAACACGATTTCTCTGATTCTGTCCATTAGTCCAAGCTGAATTCTACCATGGGAGTCATTTTAAACTGTCTCCGATGAAAGCCTTCTCCAAATTTCCTGAAAGTTTATTAGAAGCCCTTTCTCATGAGAGTCTGTGAGCTTGCCCATCTGGATTCATGGGAACTGTCAACTCAGCCGTGTCTCTTTCAGCCTGCTCTCCCCTTAACAGCAGGTCCTTTGCCCTGTTTGATTTTGGTGGTGTAGGGCCACATAGTGAGAACTCAGTAAATATGTTCTGAATTAATCTATTTTCCTACAGAGACTTATTTTATTTATGGAATAAGTGTTTTAAGTATGCACATAGAAGTTTGCAAAATAAGTATTTGCTGATTGGATTTCCAGTGCTTATGTAATGTTCTGTTGCAAGGACCTCTGGAAAGCTTCATTAATGGTCTGGGATATTATTTACAGCATCGAAGCAGTTTTCTGAAAGTACATATATATTATTCCCTGTTTTCTTTTAAGTGCATGGACTCAGTGAAAAGTAAACAGTAAATCAATACTGGGCTCAGGATTACTGGAAGAAGCGGCATGCCATCTGTTTTTCCCTGAAGATAAAGTATAGACATAATGAGTGGGGAGAGGGGTTCTGGTTTCCTGTTGTGACAGCCAGAAATAGAACTGGTAACCTGAGTTTGTATTAACCTTTGCATCTGTGGTTGGACTGAGCCAGGTCTCTCCTATCTGTCTGTAATGGAGGCTGAACTTAGAAGTGCCTAGAACAGCTCCTCCTCTCCTGAGGACCTGCGCAAGAAACATTTGATTAACAATCATTTAAATATTTCAGCACTTTAGCTTTGCTTTTGCAGTTAATTATTTATCTATTGCAGTGCTGGGGATCTGACTGGCACTCCAGTCACAGTTTCATTAGAAGACATGTGGTTTTTTGCATGGATGTATGTTGTACACAAATATATGCATGTATGTTTATATGTGCAAGCATGTGAGTAGGGAGTGTATAGGCCCAAAGTTGAGGTTCTGGATCACTCTCCACTCAGTTTTTCGGGTCAGGGTCTCTCACTGAACCTAGAAGTCACCAATTCTGGCTAGTTGGGCTAGCTAGCTTGGCCCAGGGGTCTCTGACTCATGAGTACTGGGATTACAGGCTACCATCACACCTTCCTGGCTTTTCCATGGATCCTGAGGATTAGAATTCCAGTCTGCATCCTTCTACAGCAATGTTTTATCCATAGAGCTGTCTACCAATCTTATTTCATTATAGTTTTGCAACTTATTTTTTCTTTTGTGGAACAAAAGGTTGTTGTCTACAGTTTTGCAGACCTGTAGCTTCCTGGTTGACTTCATTATTCAACTTTGTCCATAAACCTAGAAACGCAACTTTAAAAATTTACCTAGAGTGGAAGGGGACCAAGGACATTGAATTACACTTAGCTATCTCATAACAAGATGGGACAGCCTAAAAAGAGAATGCTACTGAATCATAAGAGAAATGGAAGACCCAAGCCTAGGCTATGGTAGGATCCTCAGAGGAGAATCAATCAAACCTGGCAGTAATTTGGGAGACTTCCAGGGGACAATCTAATAACCTTCCTAGGCAGAATGTATCCAGAAGAAAGACATGACTGCTGAATTTTGATGTTCACCTATCCCCTATTCCATTGTGCCCATTCTCCAGTGAAATAGACCTACCAAGGGACATTGGTGTTACCCAGTTGGCACTCATTTCAGGGAAAGTCATAGTGGGAAATTACAACATAGTAAGAACAATAGTGTTTTGTTGATGGTGTAGAAGAAACAAGTAGTATCATAAGCTATTGATAGAAGTTGACATTATAACAACCTCTTTGGAGGGATAATTTGGCAATATGTGAAATAAAAATGCATTGTATTCTTTGCCCATTCAATTTTACTTTGAGAAATTTATCCCAAATATAAGTCTTCATGTGTGAGCAAAGAAATGAATAAATGCCCCTAACAATGTTATTTGTATTAGCAAAGGTTTGGAGGAATTCTAAATGTCCATCAAATGTCAGCAGCTAAATGATGTATGCTGCATCTGTGTGATGTCGGACTGTGATTCCCTTAGGAGTAGTAATGTAAGGTACATGGGATATGGAAGCATGGTCTCCTGGGGACTGTTGAGGGAAAGTAGAGGTAACCGGATGATGTGTAGAGTGCACCTCCTCCTACTGTGTGAACAGAAAGTAGCACATGGTCACACATGTGTTTGAAGTGAAGGAGACACATTGTGGAGCCTGGTCGGCCTGGAGTGGATGCAAACTAGTCATTGTGTCTGTTTCAGTGTGTCAGCTGAGCTTGCATGTTCTGTGTGATACTCAGGTCCCACCAAAATAGAGCTGTGCATTGCTAAAGACCAAGGTGCACTCTGAGAAGTCTATGGATCCCATCATGTGAACTTATAGAGTATGCTTACACATACTAATGTGGCTACAGTATCACTGTGTTATAGAATTTTACAGATTTTCTATCACATGTGTAGTCCATCCTTGACCAAACCTCACTAGGCAACGTGTGACTGCAGTTTCTGAACGATTTCAAAATTAAAAGCACGTAAAGGGGTTTGTAGCATAAAACTGTTGATGGTAATCTTCTTTAAATTGAAACTATAGACCCAAGAAACAGTCTCCATGAGGAGAATCTCTTCTTCTTGCCTTGCTGCATGCTTTTGAAGGCTTTTGCTTCCATACAAGCCAACATTCTGTCCACGACTATTTCTGGGCACAGCCAAACTCTGCATTCTTAAAGTAAATTTGAAAAGCCTCTAAGTTTCTTAAGCAGCACACTTACGAATCACGTCTCAAATAGATTACCTTTGGTAATCCACATTCAGAGCCCTGAGTCCCATTTGGTTGTGGTTCAGACCTAGTTGATTTAGGGTGAGTCAGGGAGCCCCAAACTCAGAGGTTTCTAATATAGACGGTTCAAGTATCGCTTCTCATCTCCATCCTTCTTCCTCCCCCACTCCTCATCCACCCTCTACTCTTTCCTTCACCCCTCTTCCCTGCCTTTTTGAGAATTTGAGGGCATGGTGTCTTCAGAGTATGCCACTTAGATTTTGAAGTCATTTAATATGTGCTTCATTTGATGTATTTTAAAGAAAGTAGTAAATTGAGAACAATTTGATCCATCCTGTGTCATTTGTTCTTAGTAACCACAGAAGGAATAGAAATGTGACCACGTTTTGCTTCCTGAATGGCTAAGAGAATTTGCCTCTTTGACGTATCCAATTTGTGATAAGGTCCAAGTTATTTTATGCATCCTTGTTTCTGCCCAGTTTTTCTTGGTCTGTGATGACAGAAGACCCTAATTTGTCTATACAAGCAAAGAAAAGAGATTTGAGTTATGGACAGCTGATCTTTGGGTTTTTTTTCTTTCCCACATAAGTTCTTTAAAAGGGAAATAGAAAGGAAACAGAGTGACAAGTATGGATGGGGAAAGGAGACTGTCTGAAGAGCATGGGCTTTGGAGACTCGCCTTCTGGGCAGATTCTATTCCTGGCAAATTGGGTAACGTTGGCCCTGAGATAGGCTCCCTATGTCATCTCTGTGAAATAAGACTGTCCAGCCTACCATGGTCAGAAAAGGGGATGAAAGAATATAAGTGTACAGCCTAGCACAACGCCTAGCATTTAGCAGAAGCCCAATAAATGGGGAGTGATTAATTGGCACAGGAGTGGACTGGGGTAGCTATTGTAGCTCACTAGACCCAGGAGATCCTACAGAGCTTGCATTTTCCTTGTCCTCCCCCACACCCAGTAAAGTCCTAGAGACCCAGTTTTTGCACTTGTAAAATTTGAATGTTCAACTAACTGCCTGGCCTTCTAACCTGCTGACTGTATAGGGGTAAAGGGAAACATTTCTTGGCTTTCTTTTAAGTTTTATTCTAACTAGTATCAAGGGAACACTTGTCTGCACAGAGCTTGGCTAGAAAGAAATCTCTTGGATGAATGTGGGTCCTAGGCTGGCTGCATAAACTTTCATGTTTCCTGTTGATGATGCTCTTCAGCCGAAGGTGCTCATTATCCTTGGTTTTGCTATCCATCTCCAGAGTGGAGGTTGCTAACATGGAACACACCTGTTTATTATATTGACGAGGAAGGAAGTCACAAACACAAAGTCACAGGTTCTATCAAATAGAGTGTTGAAGAGGGTATTTCATGAGACTTCTGCCCTCCAACCTTGGCCATCTTATTGATCATTTCCCAAGGTCAGCCTGAGAAAGACCCGATCAGTCTCCAGATTCTGAATGAGCGTGAGCACCTGTCTGCAGTGTCTGGTGATTTCTCTCTTTTTGTAACGCTCTTTGTTCCAGTGTTTCAGTCTTGGTAGTGTATTGTAAAGCGGCGCTTTTCAGAGTGTATTTTGTGACACAATATTTCCTTGAGTCTTTCTCCCTCAATAGGAAGAAAACTCTTTTTGTTTAAAATGCATTGAGGGTGTGGTTCAGTGACAGGTATGTATCTGGTTTCTGTTGGGCCCCAGATTTGATCACTGCTGTTGAAAAACAGAAACAATAAAATAAATAAATAAATGAATAAAACAATGATAATGCTACGTATTTTACTTACAGAATCTAAGTAAACAAGGAATGTTAGTATATTAAAGACTCCTGAAAGTCCTCAAAGAAACTAAATAGAGATAGAATGAAGCCCCGGCGAGACAAGTAAACAGTTTTCATGATGCCACTCCACAGAACCTATAACTGAAAATTCTCATAGACAGTGAAAAGTTCTGGGTAATTCATTTGATTTTTTTTTTTAACAAATTGTTAAAAGGAGAAAAAGTTGCTACAAAGCTTATCTTACAAAGAAGCTGGAGTTATATTTATGAACTGAAGTGTTGACTTCATATTGACACTTGCATTTGAGGACCAAGCCTGCTTTAATTTGTCTTCACAGTATAGCGATGGATGCTTCTGGCCTTGGTGCCAGACTTTCTGAGTTTCAAGCTTTCATTGAAATATTTCGTTGTAGAATGTGTGATAAGCTTTGGATCTGGATTAAAAGCAATACCCTCCAAGTCTATAAATAAATAATTAAAGTTGTTTATGAATACCGCCAAAGAGACCACCACTGTGGACTGTAATGGAAAGAGTTTCAATAGAACTCCAACGAAATCTGGCTCTGAAAATTGCTTTCTGAAGATCAGAAGTAGATTTATTTGAGTCTACATATTTCTGATTATGCAGGACTATGTTGCTGTGAAGTTTCTGGAGCATTCAATCTTGGGATAGTCTTTCCTAATGCTTAGAAAGAAATTTGCTGCAGAATTCGGTGTAGAGCTCGCAGCTCCAGCCTGCTTTCACTTTTATGAGCTATTCTCATTTACTGACAAATAAGGATATAATCCCCTTTTTTATATTGCAGCTCACCTAGTAATAAATGTTCTTTGTTGTTTCTAATCTTGTAAAGTTAAAGGCAAAGGGTCCTACAAAAATGGCTTTGCTGCCTGAAGTGACACAGAGCAAATAGGACAGCAGCAAATGCAGAAAGAATAAATTCAAGATGATTTGTTTGAATTTAGGTTTACGGTCTCATATAGTTCTGTGGACTGAGACCAGAAACCAGGAATAATCAAAAAAGCCTCTTGCCTAAAAACAAATGTATTTCTTGGGAACATTTTGGCCTTTCCAGATATTACATTGTAAGAATCTTCATTCAATAGCAGCAATAATACAAAAGGCAATGAACTGGGCCGAGATTGTACGTCATGAGCTAGCATTATCCGGAAATGGAATGGTACTTTTTAAAGGCTCTATTATATTTTTAAGTGTGTGTGTGTGTGTGTGTGTGTGTGTGTGTGTGTGTGTGTGTGTTTACGTGTTTGTGTGCTCCTGTGTGTGTGTGAGGGTATGTGCATGTGGGTGCAGAACCATGAGCATTAGAGCCACCTTATCTTGATGCTGCCTGTAGCATGAATCTTAAAAAGTCTTATTAATAAAATCAAACCTGAAGTCAGGTATTGGGGTGAATGCTGGAAGATCAGAGAAACAGAACAAGCCATAGTTACCTCACCTTGCCAATTCCTCAGCTGATCCTTTTTCCTCAGACTGGAAGCTTCTATGTCCTCATCCAAATGGATCTCAGCTTGAACTGCTGTTCTAAAGCCTAAAAGCTTAACAGCTTAGTTCTTGGTCCTCACACCTTATATACCATTCTGCCTCCTGTTATCACTTCCTGGGCTTAAAGGTGTGTGTCTCCATGCCTGGGTATTTCCACTGTGGCTTTGAACTCACAGAGATCCAGACAAATTTTTCTTTGCCTTTGGAATGTTAAGATTAAGGGCGTGTGTGCCACCATTTTCTGGACTCTATGTCTATCTAGTGGCTGTTCTGTTCTCTGACCCCAGATAAGTTTATTAGGGTACACAATATATTGGGGAACACAATATCAGCTGCCAATTGAACTCCTATTCTCAACAGGAGAAGCATGAACTCTTAATCACAGACCCAGCTCTCCAGCTCTGGACTGGCACTTCTTAGATCATAGCTGTACAAGTCAGTGATGACCTCTGTAATAGCTTTTGTGGTTTTCTTGTTAGACAAACATGTAAAATTAGAAGAGATAATAGGTTCTGAAAAGTATTTTTATTCTAGGTGAAGTGTTTAAATTGCTTAGTTCTCTAGTTAACAGAAGACAAAATACATTTGGCATGCCAGAGGCAACAGTGATATAAGGATGTCTAAACAGCAACTGATCTTTATCTGTTTATGATGGAGGGAAGAGTTACTACCTTTCTAGTTCATGAGTGTGTGTGTGTGTGTGTGTGTGAGCACATGTGTTTTATATACATCTAGAGAGCTTTCCCTATTGCAAGAATATGATGGCTTGTAGTTTGCAGATAAATATCTGTATCTATATCTCTCTATATATATACATATATATATGTAATTTTTATGTATATATGTGTGTGACTGTACCATATGTGTATGGGATGATGTGGAGGCCAGAAGAAGGTGTGGGATCCTCTTGGAACTGGGTTATAGGTGTTTGTGAGCCACCATGTGGATGCTCAGACCCGAATCTGGTCCTATGTAAAAGCCACAGTGTTTTTAACCAGGAGCATCATTCCAGTCCCCTTACAAAGTATTTAATTTGCAATCAGAGAAAAATAATTCTAATTTGGAACACTTGTGTGTTTCAGGATTTTGTGGTACAAAGGTCCCACTACGACCAATTTCACCTCATTAATATATGTCAAGTGGCTTCTACGATTCTGAAAGTTTTAATAAGTTCTTCTCATGGGCAGCTGTGAGCTGGCTCCAGCCATCTCCTGGAGGAGTTTCCTTGGCCTCTAGTAATTCTGAGTCTGTTTTCTGGAAGGAGCTGGAGTGTACTTATAGCTAGAATGCTCTTGAAGGCTCTGGAGAAAATGTTTGGTAAATAGCAGCTTCTGTGGTCTTGAAATTCCCTTCAGATCCCAGAGTTTGTCATTCTTGCTCAAGAAGACATGCTTTTAAGCCAATGCATTATTGTATGTGATGAGCTGTTTTGGGGTGCTACTAATAATACTTACTTGCTATTGTTAACATTTCCTAGAATTCTTATAAGGTTTAATGGGGATGCCTGGAGCGAATAGTGCACAGTACTAAAAAGTGATGCTTTAGAAGACAGTTGCTTCTGACACCCCAGTGGATGGTACCTGGGGATACCCTTGTTCTTTGAACATGGTGCCTTTGTCTGTTGAGATTGTTGAATAACAAAAACTTTACACTGAGGCAAATGCCTTTAACACAGAAAATAGTTTCATTCAGGACAAGGGTTGGCAAATCTAACCCACCAGCTAAACACCACTCATTTATGAGTGGCTCATCAGATAAGGTTTTCTCATTTTTGAATGGATTAAAAAATGGAAAGAATAATATATGACACAAGAAGGTGATACTGACTCAAGTTCTAGTTACTATGAGGACACAAGGTGACCGTGTCCTTCAGATTGCCATCATCTTTGTCCTGCTATCTGGGGCGTCTTCCTGCTCAACCAGCAGACCTGAGGACTAACAACAGAGACTGAGATCCACAGAGCTTGACGTGATGATCATTCAGTCCTGTATAGAAAATGTTTGCCAACCCCTGATCTCATAAACCTGTTTCCAAGAAAGTGTGACTAGCTAGCTATAAGTGTGACTGTGAAGTATTGCTAAAGCCGAGAAATAACAATGTCAGATTCATTCTCAATGGGATGGAAAGAAGTTGTGTAAGTAATGTAGGGAAGCACAGATCTAGGGAGATGCTCAGTTGATGAAGGGCTTGCTATATAAGCATGGAAACCTGAGTTTTGATCCCTGCGTCTACATATAAAGCCAGGTGCTGTGGTGTGCCCATCCCAGTGCTGGGGAGAGAGTGACAGTGGGGTCCCAGGAGCTTGCTACTCATGGAGAACAGCCAATCCGTGAGCTAGTTCAGTTGAGAGACCCTGGCTCAAAAATTAAGGTGGAAAGAGATGGAAGAAGATACCCAATAGAGACCTTCAGCTTCCATGAACATGGACATGTACACACACCTCACACACAAGTGGACACATACAAACTTGGCAAAAATGTACAGGGAGTATAAAACATTTGTGATAGTTCTCAAAATATTAAAAGCATTATATTGAACAAAAAAATCTTACTTGTCTCAAATCATCTTCTCTCATTTTCTTTTAAATTTGCTACAGAGGGAATCTCCTTTTGTTTCCTAGTGTCGTGGTCAGACACAGACCCTTGTATCATGATGCTAGGCAGGGCCAACACTGCTTCTTAGCCATGCTGGAAGCTGGTACCGCTGGTATTGCAGGGCTGTGTCCAGACAGACTCAGCCAATTTTGTGATGTTGGTCATGGACACTTTTCCCTGCACTCCTCATCTTTACTTCTCTCCTCTTTCAAAGCTAGGACAGGTCTAAGGATCAGGTAAGATGTTTAACATGTCGGCACAGGATCGCACAGAGCAGCACATGATAAATGCTACTTTTTGTTTGGTGATGGTGAATTGGTTCTCATCAGGATCTTTCATACATATGTGGATTTATCTTTTAAGTTTCACTTTTTCAGCCTAGGAGTTTAGCTCAGTGGTTGACATGCATGAGGCCCTGAGTTCAATCCCCAACAAAAGAAAAACAAACAAAGGAAGATACTTTTAAAATGCATTTGTTTTTGCAGACAGAAACAAACATCTGACAGTGTATTGACATAGAATGTAAACTTCTCACATCTTAGATATTCCACCTTAGGGGTGTCATCTTGAACTACTATTTATGCTATTTGTAGGCTTGTGTCTGGAGAGAAGGCTCCATGCTCTCATTCATGTCTTCTCAGAAGAGGCTACATTCTGCTGAGAGAAGGAAACCCTTTGTCAGTCACATATACATGTGTCGTGAAGAATCCTGCTCCATTAAAATATGTCTACTAATAAAATCCTTACCTTCTGGGGAGAAAACATCTCTCAGCCCCTCAGCCATCCCCACAGTCTGTCTTGAATGGCTTGGCTTCACAAGGCAGATATCTCTATCAACCCATGGAGCAGACACTGCTTTCATCAAGTCCATCTCCACCTTGGCTGCACATTATAAAACTAGTGCTATTAACATATCCCAGTGTCCAGCCTAAAATAACCCAGAGTCCACCTAAAATACCTCAGTGTCTAGTCAAAAATACCCGAGTGTCCACCTAAAATATCAAGTGTCCACCTAAAATATCCCATCATCCAGCCTAAAATACCCCATCATCCAGCCTAAAATACCCTCATTGTCCAGCTTATCCCTGTCTGAGGATGGGAGCTAAGTAGCAGCATTTCAAGTTCCTGCTACAGGTGCAGCCTGCAACCAAGGTTGAGAGTCCCTGCTGAAAACCCTTAGGTTTTCAACCAGACTTGTTTTTAAACACACTAAACAGAGATCCTCGTGTCCTGTTAGATGGTGTTTGCTCTTCTGAAGTACAGCATCCATTGTCAGCTGCTTATATTGCAGTCTCTTCTCTAGGGAAATTTACTGATGTAATCTTGTTTCATTAGCTTAATAAAGAGGGATCTTTCAGACAGTGAAAGATGAAGATAAGAAATGAATCTTTGATTCTTCTGAGAGAAGCACACTGTAAATCCCACTGAGATTCCATTTAGAATTGCTGCAGAGCTAAGCTTTACAAGTCCAGTTGGTTTTACCTGCCAATGTTGACTTCAGAGGACAGAGTTGTACGGCAGTGTTTTCTGCACGTACTAATAGTGTTTTACATATTCATGCTGATAAACTTTCTTTCCTTAATGCATTGTTCCTTGTGCTTAGCTCATTATAGATATTTTCTTAATCTAATCTTTTGCTTAAGTCGGAATTGTTATAGTTTCAGTGAGTTGCAGACAATTGGAGGAAGAAGACTAATTAATTTTGTTATCTGTAAAATGAAAATGATGACATTACACACCTGCTAGGGTTGTGAAGAACAGTGGGAGAGCCAGGCAGGCAGTGATGCGTGCCTTTAATCCCAGCACTTGGGAGGCAGTGGCAGGCAAATCTCTTTGACTTCAAGTCCAGCCTGGTCTAGAAAGAGAATCCCAAGACAGCTAGAACTGTTACAGAGAAAAACTCTGTCTCAAAAAATTAACTAACTAAATAAATGAATAAATAAATAAAAATAAATAAAGAACACTGGGGGAGACTGGGGTAAAATAGTCAAGTGCCTGGTAGTAGGTAAGCACTGTGATGCTGTAGGTAAGCACTGTGATGCTGTAGGTAAGCACTGTGATGCTGTAGGTAAGCACTGTGATGCTGTAGGTAAGCACTGTGGGATGATGTAGGTAAGCACTGTGATGCTGTAGGTAAGCACTGTGATGCTGTAGGTAAGCACTGTGGGATGATGTAGGTAAGCACTGTGGGATGATGTAGGTAAGCACTGTGATGCTGTAGGTAAGCACTGTGATGCTGTAGGTAAGCACTGTGATGATGTAGGTAAGCACTGTGATGCTGTAGGTAAGCACTGTGATGCTGTAGGTAAGCACTGTGATGCTGTAGGTAAGCACTGTGATGCTGTAGGTAAGCTCTATGATGTAGGTAAGCACTGTGATGCTGTAGGTAAGCACTGTGGGATGATGTAGGTAAGCACTGTGATGCTGTAGGTAAGCACTATGATGTAGGTAAGCACTGTGATGCTGTAGGTAAGCACTGTGATGATGTAGGTAAGCACTGTGATGCTGTAGGTAAGCTCTATGATGTAGGTAAGCACTGTGATGCTGTAGGTAAGCACTATGATGAGTAGGTAAGCACTGTGATGATGTAGGTAAGCACTGTGATGATGTAGGTAAGCACTGTGGGATGATGTAGGTAAGCACTGTGATGCTGTAGGTAAGCACTGTGATGCTGTAGGTAAGCTCTATGATGTAGGTAAGCACTGTGATGCTGTAGGTAAGCACTGTGATGATGTAGGTAAGCACTGTGATGCTGTAGGTAAGCACTGTGATGCTGTAGGTAAGCACTGTGATGCTGTAGGTAAGCTCTATGATGTAGGTAAGCACTGTGATGCTGTAGGTAAGCACTGTGGGATGATGTAGGTAAGCACTATGATGTAGGTAAGCACTGTGATGCTGTAGGTAAGCACTATGATGTAGGTAAGCACTGTGATGCTGTAGGTAAGCACTGTGATGATGTAGGTAAGAACTGTGATGATGTAGGTAAGCTCTATGATGTAGGTAAGCACTGTGATGCTGTAGGTAAGCACTGTGGGATGATGTAGGTAAGCACTGTGGGATGATGTAGGTAAGCACTATGATGTAGGTAAGCACTGTGATGCTGTAGGTAAGCACTATGATGTAGGTAAGCACTGTGATGCTGTAGGTAAGCACTGTGATGATGTAGGTAAGCACTGTGATGCTGTAGGTAAGCACTGTGATGCTGTAGGTAAGCACTGTGATGCTGTAGGTAAGCACTATGATGTAGGTAAGCACTGTGATGCTATTATAGCATTGAAATGGCATTAGTAGCAAGGGCAGTGGGATCAAGCTTTCTGGGTTCATTTCTTAACTACCTACCAGCTCTGAATGTTTGGCCCACTACTTGCTCTCTTTACATGTCCATTTCCTTACCTGGAAATTTGTAGCCTTCTTTGCCCATGGTGGGGACAATCACTTGTATTTAATAATCATTTACCTAATGGACTTATCACTACTGTTAGCATAAAGTAAGCACTTGGGGGACCTTCTTAGAAATATGGCCTCGTAGCACTCAGTTCAGACATAGAGTACCCGAAGGTGTACTTTAGAAATATCCCAGTCTGAAGTGTGGTCAGATCTACTTAGTTAATGGCAAACATGAATAAATCTTGACCCACATCCCTGACATGCACCTTGGACAGGCTTCCTTCATCAGTCACGGCCTGCCATGTCACCCATGTCCTACTTAGACAGTCTCACCTGAAAGATGAACTTATTGCAGGAAAGTGGTGACTGGACTTCATATCAAAAAGAAAGACAGTATGTTGCCAAAATGAAACTCATACTCAGAGCTCTTTAATCATTAATCCAGAATTGTTTTATACTATTCTGGGCTGCCATGGTAATGTTATTCAGTAACACATATAAACGTGTAGTCAGTTTTGTGCTTCAAGAGGAAGGTGAAAATGATAACCAGACAAGCTATGATTCAATATTAAAATGGAAGTTAAAACAAGTAGGCAGCTGATTATAGCATGAATCTTAAAAGGTCTTATTAATAAAATCAAACCTGAGGCCAGTTATTGGAGTGAATGCTGGAAAATCAGAGAAGCAGAACAAGCCACAGCTTCCTCACCTTGTCAATTCCTCAGCTGATCCTGTTTCCTCATACTGGATGCCTCTCAGTCCTCATCTCGAATGAATCTCAGCTGAACTGCTTCTCGAAAGCCTGAAAGCCTAACCAACCAAATGCTTCTAGTTCCTGGTGCTCACGCCTTATATACCTTTCTGATTTCTGCCATCACTCCCTGGGATTAAAGGCTCACTTTCTAGGATTAAAGGCGTGAGTCACCATGCCTGGCTGTTTCCAATGTGGTCTTGAACTCACAGAGATCCAGACGAATTTCTGCCTCTGGAATGCTAGGATTAAAGGCATATGTGTAGTTAGATTTTCCTACCTGGCCCAGTCAGGACAAATCTCTCTTACCTGCCAGTCCCATAGTCGCTCAGACCCAACCAAGAAAGCACACAGAAACTTACATTGTTTACAAACTGTATGGCCATGGCAGGCTGCTTGTTATCTACCTTTTCTATCTTAAATTAACCCATTTTTGTTAGTCTATACTTTGTCACATGGCTTGTGGCTTACCAGTGTCTTTACATGTTGCTTCTCATGGCGGTGGCTGGCGGTGTCTCTCTCCAGCCTTCTACTTCCCAGAATTCTCTTCTCTCTTGTCCCGCCTATACTTCCTGCCTGGCCACTGGCCAATCAGAACTTTATTTATACAGAGCGATATCCACAGCACATATGTACCATCATTTCCTTGTCTCTGTATCTAGTGGCTGTTCTGTTATCTGACCCCAGACAACTTTATTAGGGTGTACAATATTTTGGGGAACACAATACCACCACAGCTGATCCCCATTAAAATAATGTAGACATTATGATTTTGAATACAACAGAGATAATCAACACATTTCTTTATTTTAAAAAAAGATCTTTTACGGATTTCACTGAACTCTAAGTTTCAATTCTTTAATTTTTTTTTACTTAAGCAGTTTTCACAAATAATTTTTGTGTGTGTCATGCTGTGTGTGTTATATGTGCACATGTATGTGCAGGTGCACATGTGTATGTATGTGCATGTGCTTGTATGTGAAGGACAAAGGGTGGTACCTACCAGGTGTTGGCCTTATTCCCTTAACTTAGGGTCCCTCACTGAATGAGACACTCACCAGTTCAGAGAGGCTGGCCTGCTGACCATTGAGTTTCCTGGCTTTGTCTATCTCTACCCCAACACTGGGTTTACAGACACATACAGCCATTCCTGACTGTTTTCTTGGGTGCTATGGGATCAAAATAAGGTTCTTATGCATATAAATCAAGCACTCTTACCCTTTGAGGGATCTTCTCTGGCCCAGGCAATTTCTTTTTAATAAGGGCTTATAGTGATTAGAGGCAATTTTGTCATTAAGAAGACCACTGAATACATTACACAGCACTTTTTAAGAAGTGACTAAAAAAATTAAAAATAATTTTAAAAAGCGAAGCACAAATCACAAATATTTATATACTTTCTATTTACATAATCTTACAATTGTTTTCCTGTGAAATTTTAAATTTTAGAGATAAAATAAGCCTCAAGATAGCATATGGCCTAGCTTCTGTTTCCTGGAGAAGGGAAGACAATTTCTTCATCTCTATCAGGGAGAGAGATGTGGTCTAGCTAGAGCAGAAATAAAAACCCTATCCTGATACTTCTGAATTTTATCTGAAGCATTACATCTCTTGTTGCAGGAGGCTGCTAGACATTTTCTGAGTCATTACTCAAAGGACTCATGCTCCATTAGTGTGGTAGGGATACATGCAGAAGGGGCCAGTTTCAGCCAACAGATCTAAGTGACTAGCCAGAGGTTTTTGCATTTTCTTACCTGGGCTGTCCCTTTGCCAGACATCCTTGGATGTTGCTGTTCCTCTGAAGTGTCTGGCTGACACTGGGATGCCTCTTCCTCTTCTCAGAAGGAAATACCAAATCTTTTTCTCAATGGGAAATAAAACATTCTCAGTTCCCACATTTCAAATTTATCCTGAACTGTGGTACTGCCTTAGCTGATGCAACAAGCACTGTCAGTCTTGTGTGTGCACACACAAGTGTGTGGACACGGCTATGTCTACCCATGCACATACAAGTGTGTATGTACACATGTCTACATCTATCCATGTGTAAATGTGAGTGTGTATGCTTATATGTGTGGGTATATGTCCATGTGTATATATACATGTAGTTTTGTTTTACACTAACTGTAAGCACTGGCTTCAACAGTTTCCACAAAAGATCAGTTTTTCCTGTGGGTATTAACTTTGTCAGGAAGTTTTCATATACAAATATGCTCCCCTTTTTGCTGTAAGAAACAGGTGGAAAGATAACTGCAGAGTCACAGAAGGTAAACCAAGAAGCATGTGTTTTAGAAACTGTATGTGCTGTGATGAAACACCACAACTGAGGCAACATATAAAAGAAAGCTTTCAATCTGGGTACTTACAGTTTCAGGGAGTTAGAGTGACCATCATGGCTGGGAGTTTGGGCAGGTAGGCATGGCATTGAACAGTAAGTAGCTGGGAGCTCATTTCTGATCCACAGGCATGAGGCATGGGAGGTGGGGTGCTAAGTGGGAATGGCTTGGGCTTTTAAAACCTCAAAGCCCACTCCCAGTGACACACCTCCTCCACATCAATCCTTCCCACAGCTCTCCAACGGTGAACTAGACATTCAGATATATGAGCCTATGGGAGTCATTCCCATTCAAACCAGCACACTGTGTCTTGAAATAATATTGTCTTGAAATAATATTGAAGTTTATATCGTAAGACTTTTTTCTTTTGAGTATTTAATTGATTTACCTGTAATTAGTTTCATGTCAAAGGAGATATTATCAGGAAAATAAAAGCCTAAGATACTTTTCCTAGCAATTAGCCTTTCTAAGAGGTGAAATGAAATTTAGAAGTGTGTCTTTAAAAGTGCAGATACATGTGTAAATTTCTTGTGGTTCCCTTCATTTGCCACAGAGTAGAACAAATGAAATATTTCGTTATTTTGGAATACTGGCACACAGATCACTAAGACCCACTTCCTTTGGTGTCAGCTGCTATATTTTATATCAACTTTTGAGCTTGTTTTTTTCTTATTATTAATGCCCATCTCATGAAAACAATGTATTCCAGCTAGACATGGTTAAACACACCAACACCTGTGACCCTTGGGGAACTGAGGGAGAAGATCATGGAGTTCAGAACCTGTGGTGTAGAGCAGAGGCCTGCCTCAAACAAACATGCTTTCCTCATAGAAGGAAATTCTTTGTTTTCCAGTAAATAAAAATATACAGATAGGGCTGTCAGGATGACTCAGTGGGGAAGAGTTTCTGCTTTACGAGTACGAGGCCCAAGGCTGACACTATAATAACCACATAAACAGCCATGGTGTACACATGTCTGTAACTCCAGACAAGCCAATTGCTGGGACTGGCTGGCTGCCAGATTTCAGCGATAGCTCCTATTTCAAGGAAATAAACACACACACACACACACACACACACACACACACACACACACACACAAGATAAAGCCCATGTTAAACTATAGGCTAAATAACAAAGGACAGATAATGCAAATGACTGTCAACTGTTAAGAGGGCAGTTATTTGTTCTCTGTTCCTTTCTGTGTATTTAAATGTCTGCTCCCTGTGCTGGCATCCCATAATAAAGTGAGTAGACAGGCTGGTCCTTCTCTGTCTTTTCCCCTCCTTGCCTACTGCTGGGCTGGAGCATGCTGTGAGTTAGCACACTTTGTCTTAGGGCTCTGGGAATTTAAAGTGATCCTTTCACCTGTGCAGAGCAGGCTTTGAAGCTGGACTCACCTGGAATGGCTGAAGTAATAGAGTCATTGTTAGCTAATACAGGGGAGTGAGAAGAGAAGACTGAACTGCGTTTTCATAGCAGCTAATGAGGCATCTAATGAGTCAAATGTCGCTCATTAAGGCAGCATCTTGTTTTCATAAATGTCCTAGGGTGGCTGGACAATTATATATATAGTCATTTTACTGAAAGAAGTAATATGATCTCCAAGTAAAATTGAATATTCCAGAAAGTCTCAGCATTGGCATCTTCTGAGTGTGCAAATAAATTCCTAAGGAACAGTCGGAGTGAAGCACTATGCGTCTTTGTTCTTTCTTACAAATCCAATTTTTGAATAATTTGAAAGCAGATTCTGCCATCAAATTAAATGCCCCATTGACTAAATTTTCATCAAGAGATTTATTACTAACTATCTTATTTGGTGTACTTTCATTAAACACACTCCTGCAGCTTCCAGCTGAGGATTTCTTGGTGAGGTAATTAATGGGCAGTCATAGGGTCTAAATTGTCCCTCTTATTGCTGACCCACAGCACGGCATGGGGCACAAATGTGTATGGGCATAAATTCAGGAGAGAGGAACCTGGGTGCATTCTAGACACCTGAGTAGCCTGTGTTCTTGAATCTATAACTCCTGCAGGAATGTATCTCTTGATTTGAACCATGAGAGTTTGTTTCCTACCTTGCCTCAGGAGTCAGAATTTTGGTGCGGAAACTCTGTTTCTGATAGGCTAACAACCAATACATACTTGTGGAGTGAATGAGGGGATTAGTGATTAAGACGTCAATCTCTGGGCCAATATTATTCCTCCTCCTAGTTCTCTTCTTTCTCCTCCTCTCTGTCTTTGAAAGACAGCATATACCTCTATTTTAAGGTAAGGAACTACAACTTGGATATGCAGCTCTCTCTGTCACTATATAAAAAATGTGCATGCGTGTGTGTGTGTGTGTGTGTGTGTGTGTGTGTGTGTGTGTGTGTGAATGTGTACCTATCCATATATGGATACAAATATGTAATTAGACCCAGAAGCTATGGGAAATGAGAACTATATAGGTTTTTTCAAACTCTCCAAGCTGCCTGGTAAGTGTGTATTAATAGAATTGGCTCCAGAGGGATGGTTTCCATCAGCCATCGTCTCTGTTCATAGAAAGCCCTTTTCCCATTACTTTTCTATTTTAAATCCATTCCCTTGCCCCGGCTGATTGAACCTTTCTGAAATGTGCTAGGCAAAGAACCTCACCTTTCCTCTCAGCTTGCAAATAATAACGTCTTCACATTTTCATGGCCTTTTCTGAAACAGAGACCTTTCATTTATACTTCACTCTCAATGGAAATAAATTGATTAACGTCACAGCCTCCTGTTTGACCACAGACCTTTGAAACAAAGAGCTTCTCTCCCGATGTGGTAAGAGAACAGATTGTCCCAGATTTCCTGATGCTCCAAGGACTTGGGGCAAAGGAACTGTTTTATCATCACATGTTATTGAATCCTAAAGAATTACCAGCTTTCATTTCTTCCCGTTTGCTTCCCTGGACCCTTCCCTGGCACCAGACCCTTGGTGTTGAGCAATCTCTGTACACTTTCTCTCCAGGACCCAGGACCCTTCTTCACTGCTTCCTCATATTTTTCATCTCCATCCTTTTTTTTTTTTTTTTGCCTTCAGAAATTTTCTCCACCTTACTTTCCATTTCTTATATATTTTTAAATTTTAGTTTTACCTATAATATTCCTTTGTAACTTTTATGGAATTTGTTCCTTAACTGTTTCATACATTTGTAAAGTATTCTGATTGCTGTAACCTCTCACCCTCTCTAACCTCCCTCTCCCTATGAGCATGACCTCCATACACTTCCTGATCCCACCTTCATGCCCTTTCCTCCTTTGTTTTTTGAGATCCTCTTAGTTTAACCATTATCTTCTGTGTGCTATGAGTTTGCAGCTGTCTATTGCAGGCTGGTGGGCTCCTCAGGTGATCCAGAACAGTAACGTTTGCTCCTGCATAGTCCATCAACATAGTTGAGAAGGGAGAGTTAGTACAGGTCTTGTGATGGATAGACAACCTGTTCTCAAGTCATTGCTTCAGTGTGTAACTGTATCTAAGAATGACCATGTACAAGTTCCGGTCTGACTTACAAATTCTATCGCTGAAGCTGGTTGCCCTCTACAGATATTAGCCTCCCTTTGAGCTGCAGTCTTTCTCACTCTTTTGTTCTTCCACATAGAAATCGCATTTGATTACAATAAGCATCAAGGGTCTCCTCTTCTTTGGGTAAGCCTGATTCTACAGCCTCCCATGGAGTCTCTTTGGACTGGTTCCAGTGCATGCAGCTTTCTTAAGCATCATGACCAAGTGGTCATTGCTAGAGTACACTTTCTGATGTTTATGGGTAAAAATGTAAGAGTTTGTTATTGACAGACTTTGGCAGACAAGCCTCAGCCCACATGTCAGATTCCCCATGTCAGCATGTGCTGTACCTAGACATGAGTCTCCATGTGCAGAACCTCATTCGTCCATGTCAGTACACACATGATTCGTAGTCACTGCCTGAGTAGCCTGCCGTCTACTGTCTCTAGCAATTCCTACAGACATTCCTTCTTATTCCCATCGCCATCTATCATGCCTTGTATACTAAAACGTAAAATTGGCAGACGGGGAGTTTGTGCATTTTTCCTTTCATTTGTTAGTTCTTAATTCAAATGGTCCTGTCTATGCTCTGTTCTTGGAGCTATCAAGATGACATGGGGACAGACAGGTGTCCCCAACCTCAGGAAGTTCACCATCAATTGTTGAGACAAGCCCATGAATAAGGGGAACACAGGGTGAAGAGGGACAAAAGGCATAGCCAAGGGCACAGGCATTCTCTCTGGAAGGGGGACGGGGTCTGAGAAGGCTGGAAATAGTCTTACTGTGCCAGGTGGAGGGAATAAAGAGCTGAGCAAGGACGCTCTTAAAGCGGATCAGCCATGAAACTTTGTTGTAAGCCCAGGAATTGGAGCATGTAGGGACAGGGTCTAGGGTCACACTTAAGGAAGACCTTGGTTTCAAAGTGATAATTTGGATCCTGGTGTAGTTCAAAGGAACTGGTGTCCAAGCCTGGACTCTTTCCAATCCTTAAGTGGCCACCATTCTTAGCCTATGTTTCTGGAGGTGCTAGGAGTAGCTCATCTGTGCTCCAGTGCACCCTTTCAGTCAAGCCTGACCACCTGCTGACCAGCAGCACAGGTGGCATTTAGATGACACCAGTTTAAGATTGTTACCAGGGAGACTGAAATCCCTTTTGTGAGTCAGTGCCTCATTAATAAGAGAAGTTAGAAATGAACTCAAAGGGGAGCTTGAGGACATTTTCTTAGAGTTTAGAGAAAAACAATAGGCAGATTAAACTGCAGCAACCATTAGGGCAAGAGGAAGAGGGGGCTTCAGAGCAAGAGTGGGAAAGCCCAGGGTACAAGGGAAAGTGTTCTTAATCTTTGGCCAGTATCAGAAAAAATGAATAAAAACAGTGAGTTACAGTTTTCTGAGTCTTCAGAAACAGGCAGGCTGATGCTATCAGCTGTCTGCAAGGGCAGCAAGCATCTCATGGAGAACGGTTTCTGGGAAGGACAGGTGCAGCAAATGGTGGGGTAATTATCTCCCTTAGGCTAGGTAGCCTGGAAGGCCAGGTCTTTCTACCTAGGACTAGAGACCGGAAGTTAGAACAAAGATACCTTCAGCTTTTCAAACGATAACTCAGATTCCAAAGCTGACTTTTCCTGTCACGTGTGACCTGGGACCTGAAGGTCTAGTTAGCTGGAGTCTCCAGCGCACAGCTCTTGCAGCCCCAGGACTCTTTCTGGGCCCTGCTCCCAATCAGTGAGGCAAGCTGGAGTAAGAAGAGAGCTGGAGGGGTGTGTGTGTGTGTGTGTGTGTGTGTGTGTGTGTGTGTGTGTGTGTGTGTGTGTGTGTGTGTGTGTGTGTGTGTGTGTGTGTGTGTGTGTGTGTGTGTGTGTGTGTGTGTGTGTGTGTGTGTGTGTGTGTGTGTTCGGGGGTGGAGGTGGGGCTAACAGTTTCCGAGCTAGACCACAAGCTGACGTTGCCTTGCTGCTAAAGTGTTGATTTTCACCGAGGGAAAGTCCCTTCCCTGAGAGCTGGAGCCCAGGAAGAGGCTGTGTGGAAAGGTTACCCCCTCACCTCCAGACTGCTTAACTCCCTTGTGGCCCGCATCGTTGTTTAGTTAGGAAACAGAACAACATACTGAAAAGCTCACAAACATAAGTGAGCGCACAGTGGCGTACCAGGAAGCGTGAGCCTCCGCTTTATCTGAACAGGGAAAAAGGTCAGAATCCTCTTGACAGAGTGGTTTGCCCCACCCCCACCCCGGCTTTTAATTGGGGCGGCTAACCTTTGATCTCACTTCCTGAGAGCCACCGTGGAGAACTGCCTGCCTGAACTGTCTGTCTGCTGCTTCCTTGGCCTTCTCTACACCCTGTGGATCAGTCCTCGGCTTGGAAACACAGGTACCATTAGTTCCTCAAGTACAAAAGTCCACTCTGGAGACTGCTGGGCTGCATACCAATGTTGGAGGAAGACTTTTTCTGCAATTATAACTGTCTTTTCTTTACTCCTGATGGGGCTTTGTTTTGGGGACTGGAGTCGGGGAGAAAAATTGCATTTCCTTTTCAGCAGAAATTCAAACCTCAAACATGAATACTTTTGTAGAGGAAACAAAACATCACGTGAGGACGGCTACCAATGTTCTTGGGACTTCCCCTGGTAGTTTCCCAGTGAAATGTGGCAGCATCATGACTTGAGTCAGTGGGGAGATATCCAGCTGTTCACTGTCACCCTCAACAGCTGGAGGACTTTAGTTAGTCCTTTAGGAGCCTCACCTCAGGCCAAAATAGAATTTGTTGCTTCAGTATGGAAAAGTTTCAGAACTAGCCAGTATGAGAAGGAGTTGAAGATTGTGTTATAGGTATTTTAATAAAGTCATTTTGGTGGCTCTCAGTTACATCTTGGGAGATCACTTAGCAGGTCTTTCTTGGAGGCTGGAGAGAGAGTGCTGAAGAGTACACACCACTTTTGCAGTGGATCTGAGTTCGAGTCTTTCCCTCACATCAGGGGAATGATGGCCCCTTGAAACTCTAGCTCCAGACAATCCAGTGTCCTCTTCTGACCTCCGAGGTTACCTTCACACACACACACACACACACACACACACACACACACACCCCTAAAATGTTTAAAAAGCTAAGTGAGAATGTGGGGTATCTCTCTAGAGGAGTATCAGCTGTAACTTGAGAAGGGGAAACTAGACACACTAGGTATTACACAAGAGCTTTAGTATGGCCCTTTTCCTGTAGATGCAGTTTCTGGTGAGATTCCTAGGAAATTGCAGGTTTATGGCTGGGAAGGGAAAGAACCCTTAGGTAGTTGTTAATTATGCTGGAATTCTTGCTTCTCTGCTGGGAGAGGCGTCAACCTCCTCCTAGGTTGGGGCTCCATTCTTAGGTCCCCATAATGTCCCTTGTCTTTCTATCTTCCCTCCTTTGCGATTCAAGAGCTCTGTGCAAGTGACTCACCTTCCCAAGCACAGCTGTATCTGTTCAAAAGTGAGGCAAGTATGGTGAGGAATTTCAGCCTTGGCCTTGAATAGACTTTGGTATGAGTCTGAGAGCCTGGGACTCAGTAGTTTGGAGACTTGGGAGATTTATTTCATCTTGGGGGCCTTACATGATCCAAATTGGAGGATAATAGAAGCTACCTTAAATCTGTCACAAGAATGAACTGAAGGGCTAGTCCAGTGTCCATCAACCATGCTGCTACTAGAGGAAAGTTAATGGTGGTGCTTGAAGAACTCGCTGACTTTCTGGGTCCGGTTGTCCGTCCAAGAAACTATTTCCTTTTTACAGGCCCAGGAACCAGCCAGTTCTTCCCACAGTAGATTATGGCAAGGACATGTGACCTGAATCAAGACAAGTTCTCAACTTGACCCTCTATCTCCCTTTCAAGATACTCTTTTCCATCCATGGGTTGTTGACTTTGGTTTCTGTTCTAGAACATAGATGAGAACTGTGATATGTAGAGAAGGGAAGAAGCCATCAGGTACAAAGAAGAAGTCAGATTCAGGACAGCATGGACAGTGTGCATGTGTGCGATCTTCTTACAGTATTGCCTGTGGACTTTGTTTATCATATCTATTATATTTCTCAAGTCCCTCTCTTATTTATAAAGATGCCTAAAGAGAAAAAGTATTACTTATGAAATACAAAATAAATCTAGCTTAAGGATTCTGTTTAGAATAATTAAAATAAAAGTGTGTGTGTGTGTACAAAGAGGCTAGTTATTTATTCCTCAGACTGAATTGAAATTGGAGATTTTTGCATTTACTTTTTGTAATTTTTTTAGCATATTGAAGGCTGTTATTTTGTGCTGTTGATTTGAAGTGACCATTGCTTAAAAATCTGTGCATCAAAAACCACAAAATAGACTTGCAAGTCATATTGAGTATTCAGCAAAAGGCAATCATTTGATATAGTCTGTCCCTAAATAGATATTTGGTTAGAGACTGAGGGGAGAGCTCAGTTGGTGAGGAGCTAAGTACCACCCCAGAACCCACATAAAAATGTCTAATGTAGGGGCATAACTCTGTAATCTTGAGGCTGTAGAGGTGGAGACGGATGGATCCCTGGGCTCCTGGCCAGGTAAGCAAACATACTCTGCAAGCCCCATATTGGTCAGACCCTGGGTCAAAAAACATGGGGGTTGGTACCTGAGAAACTACAGTTGAGGTTGACCTCTGGGCTCCACAGGTAACAACAACATGTGTACCCCACCATCACCACAAACACATTCATACACAAGATAGAGAGAGAGAGAGCAAGATGGGGGGTCTTTAGTTAGTGAAATCCTACAGTTGCAAGTGGACTTTAATGCAATAGACCTTCTATGAATCCTGTAAGAAAGAAACCTTGTAGTAAGATTATCTTATTTCTTCCCAGTGCTATTTGAACATGGAATGTTTTCTTTAAGTAATGTATGTTAAATCTCCCGTAGCAAACTTGGGGAGCATTATCTTGGTCTAAGCTTTCAATTTAGAAATGAAAAGCAAAGGGCAAAGAAATGACTTGCCCCAGCTTGCTAGATGGTGAGTCTCTTGTATTCTATTCATGTGCTACAAATCAGGCATGATTATCTTGTACTTGAAGGGGGATGCTAAGGAAAGAGAGTTCTTGTCTAATGGACTTTACCTGGGGCTCTTGTTAACTTGCTTTCTGATCCTTTCTGCATTTTATATTTCAAAAAAGTACTCTCCTTTTGGCTGAGGGTACTTAATAGTATTGCATATTATGTAACTATATAGCTCCATTGTAATTAAAATTTTCTTTCTTTTCAACCCATAAGCTTTCTCTGTTTCCTCTACAGCCTGCTTTTTTTTCCTTTCTACCCCCAGGACTGCACACTAACAGAAATGTCCTTTGTTCTTTGTCTTGAACATACCCCAGGGGACAACTTTGGTGATCTGCTTTTTATTCTCAGGCTATATGCAAATTCTTGCATACTGTAAAATTTTCTCACATTCTCCTCAGAAGCCTAAAGACTCTACATAATCTGTTCCTTAAAAGAAAATTAATTGATATTAATTAATCTTTGTCCCCTGGATGACATTTTTTTCTTGATCTCCAATGTTGGTAATATATCATTCAGTTTTCTTAATAACAGCGTGTGGTCATGCCACTTACTCACTAGAGTTATTAAGTGCCCAAAGTGTTTCTTCTCGGGTTGTGCCATATAGAGAAAAATTGCAGGTCTTAGTTGCCCGTCTTCTGCAAGCTACAGCAGCCACTAAGTGTCCTGAGCTCTTTAGGATGAGAGCCCTTTTTTTCTTCCTTCTTGCTTAACAGTAATTTTGAATTCACTGTGGTTCAGTCCAACAAAAATGTGTCTGCTCTGTGCCAAAACAAGTACAAAGGATGTGGAGGTGGGTTTTGTTTCAATGTACTTCTGCTCTGGAGAGTTGTCACTGCGCTGAGTGACACTCAGCTATGAAGGCTGTGCTGGTGAATAAGTGCTCCGTTAGATGCTGTTGCAGATGTTAATGTTGCAGTGCATAATAAACTTAGTGGGAAGAGATTTCACAGAGGAACCATTCATCACTAGCATCCTGAAGACCAGCCCAGAGCTTATGAGAAGACCATCAAGCTTGGAAACTACTGGAATCACCATGCCCCCCACCTCAATATTTTCTGGTCTTTCTACCACCAACACTCTTGTTCACATCTTAGATGCTCAGAGTACTCCATACTCTGAAAACATGTTCATGATGAGAAACTAATCATTTCACCCAGCTTAGACAAGTCAAAGTATAATTCTTCAGGATACCCTTCTCTTTATCTTCATCTTCAAGATGGATTTCCCTGAAACCTCTTTGGGATTATGATAATTTAGACTTATATTTATGTTAAACATGTCCATATCTTTAATTCTATGTGTTTCCTATCCAGTGCCCTATGCAGTATTGCCCCCAAAACTGACTTGTCCCTTGAGATCACCCAGGGAGCATCACAAACTCCATGTGTCTCACCAGCAGACTATGATTTAATTGATGAGAGGCATAGAGTAGGCTCCGAAATTCTCAAAAGGACCCTCCCTGCCCTGCCCTGCCCTGCCCTGCAACAGTAGAAATGTCCTAAAAGCAATTGAGATGATGGCTGCACAATTGGGTAAATACGTTATTAAAACCCCTAAAATCTTGCATGCTAGTGACCTGATGATATGAAAAATATATCTCAAGGTGTTGCATTTTAAAACATACACACTGATCTGTTGCTGTGTGCCTGTAATCCCAGCACACAAGTGGCTGAGGCACAGGACAAAAAAGTTCCAGGCCAGCTTGGGCTGTGTAGACAGACCAGATGAACAAACAAAACATCCCAGGACCTAAACTGCAAAGCATTTCTGTCAGGCAAATAGAGATGTTGGGAATTAGAAACCAACTGTAATCCTCAGACACAAAGACAACCCTACTGGTCCATTACTCCACAGACAAGTGTTCAGAGAAGTAGTGATGGTTCCTTGCTTCTTCCCCGTCTTCCCTCCCTTACCTTTATGTCTTGATCCCTCCCTCCCTCCCTCCTTCCTTCCCTCTTCCTTTCTCCCTTTCTCCCTTTCTCCCATTCTCCCTTTCTCCCTTCCTTCCTTCCTTCCTTCCTTCCTTCCTTCCTTCCTTCCTTCCTTCCTTCCTTCCTTCTCCCTTCCTTTGGAAGCAGAGTTGGAGTTTATTTAATTTTTTTAATGTTTTAATTCAGATTTAAACAAGGGCATTAAGATAGTTGGGTGGATAGATAGATAGATGATAGGTAGGTAGGTAGGTAGATAGGAAGAAAGGGAGAATAGAAGAAAGGAAGGAAGGAAGGAAGGAAGGAAGGAAGGAAGGAAGGAAGGAAGACAGATGATAGAGAATACCCTAGATAAGTAGGGCTCCTCAAGGCAGACAATTGCAGGATTTCCTTCCATCCTCCCACAGATTCTCACCATGGCCTATTAGGTAAGCCTTGGATCCAATTTGTATTGGCTTTGGAATAAAATCCTCCTTTGGGGGAATTCAGTCCTTTCTTAGAATGCTGGAGGGAACTGGATTAGTTAGTCTCCTTGGATGACCATGAGGGATCCCCAGAAACACACAGAAAGAGAAAATGCTGGTACCAACATAAATTCAGAGGCAACTAACTATTCTTTATCCCAGAACCTGAAAATAGAATTCTATTTTTTAAAAATATTGCCTGGAATTCTACCTTGACCTTTGTCAACCTTCTGCTGAATTTGGTAGAATATGTATACAAAGATAGTTCAGCTATAATAGGAAATACATTTGGGTTTCAGGCCTAGAACACATGTGCTTGGAGGAAGTTGTACTGGGGATGGGGAGGGTGGGAGGCCTGGTGTTACCAGCCATAGGGTACACAGGAAAGAGCAGACTTTGGAAAGGGAAGAGGTTCTCCACCATGAGGAGCTCTTTGAAAGTGTGCTCAAGGCGCCTAAAGTAGGGTGGTGACTTTTCTGAGGGTGCTTCACCCCATATGTGGAGATGATGGCTGCTGACCTAAGAATAGCTTCTCCTTCTATGAATAAAGAGCAAGGTCAAGAAGAGGAGCTCGGCTTACAGCTGAAGAACTCTTTAGAAGTGGCCTTTCTAGAGACTTAAAGGTTGGCTTCCAGACATGAGTTTTAGTTCTTTGCTTCAGGAGGTAGGCTCTGTTTCTGAAGTGTTGAGAGCTGATGATGCTTTGACTGTCACTGCCAACTTTTGACAATGTAGCATGACAACTCGGGATTCTAGTTTTTAAATGAGTTTTCTGCTCTTGTCTATAGAATTTCAGCTACTGTTCATTTTGTTTTAAAATCAGTATTATTTTCCTCCATTCTTACATCAATGCCATATTTCTCTGATATCATTTTTAGGGTAAAGCAGGTAAGAATTTCATGGTGAGGAAGACAGAGGTAGGAACTAGGCATCATGGCATTACCCATTAACTCAAAGAGGTGTGTAGTTTTCAAACTCATTTTGCTTTTGGGATCAGAGAAGTTCCCAGTGGACCGCAGGGCCTGGGAGTTGCTTGGTAGTACATCACTCTGTGCTAAGTGCTGGTTTGTTGCTCTTCTGCAGCTCCATAATTCCACCCATTTACAAGTCTTCCTGGGACTTCCAAATGTTTCCAGATGTGACCATTTCTTCCTCTGCTCAATGCTCCCTTACTGATTCAAGTCCTTTCCATTGCTCTCTGGCTCCCCTTTGTACTCAACATTTCTTGCATTCTTGCTTGGCTATATATTCCATTCTCCATGCAGTATGCAGACTCTTCTCTACTAATTTCATATAACTCTCTTGCTTAATCCACTCCCAAATGATACCAGTTCATATCAGCAAAGTTTAAGTGGTTTAGCCTTATTTTTGTGTATTTTGTTCATGTTTAGCTTGGACTAAGTTTTTCTTGAAAGGGTCTAGAGAGGCCTCCCTCCAAAGCAACCCTTTTTCCTTCCTCTTTGATTCTCACAGTTCTCAAATTGTGAAGCAAACAAAAGAAGGAATGGGTAGTATATGGCTTTTAGTCTTAGCCAAGCTGGCTTAGCAAAGTCTTAGGAAATAAATGATTTACCTATGGATCAAATTGCTGCAGATTCTGATTGAGTAAATTTGTGTGTGTATGGGGATGCAGATAATTCATATTACTCTCATCTAAGTGGTAAGAGGGGGTTGTCTAGTATTGAACCCTCTGACTTGGCAAACTCTCTTATTCTTTGAAGTGAAGTATACCTTACTCTTGAAACCTGAGAATGGGAGATGAGCAGGCCACCCTAACTAACAACTAGCCTGTATGGTTTGCTTCCTAACTCTTTTGGTCCCTGAGGAGCCTCACTTGGCCATCTAATCTCCAGTATGTCCCAATGTCATGTTCAACTACATTAAACCATTCTAATTTTGCCCAGATCACCTAACTGTCTGAAAATTGTGTCTTCTAGCTTGCTTTGCTTTTTCTTTTGGATCAGAGATTGGAGCCTGATTATTTCAGTTACTGCTTTCTCCTCATCATTGTAAAGGGAACATTAAACCATGTAGTTATCAATGCAATAACAGGGAGTCGTTGCCACAAGCCAAACTGAACACAAGTGGGGACCAAACCTTTATTATGTATCTAGCATCTAACAAAATGTTTATTTGTTGAATAATGAAGGAGCACCTGAACTACACACATAGAAGGAAGTGATAGACTAAACATGAGGTCATCAAGTTTCTAATAATCAACTGGTCGGTGTTACTTTATCTAATAATAATTTGATAACTTTCTTACTTTTCTATCTATTTGAAAATTGTATTTTTCAGATTTATATATCCTGGGCAATAAGAAGGGGAATGTGTTTTGATATTAAGTCATCAATAGCAGTCCTTTTAAATTATTTTACTTTTTCAGGATCTTTTCCTCTTGTTTAGAGGCTGCTAAAGATGGCACTGTTTGGTCAGAGACCATTGTGTACTGACACAGCCAAGCACTGGAGCAGGCATTATTGAGAAAGAATGAGCCACCAGGGATCTGTCTTCACCTTCATTTTTCTTCAAATGGTATCAGAACCACAAATTTCAGTCCCTGAGCTATCTTTTAAAGTCACCTTGGATAATGGCCTGGGTCTTTTTTGTTCATTTCTCCAGGAAGAATTGGACTATTCACCTGTACTCTGTCCAAATGGCTATTGCAGATTTGGTCATTTCAACATCCGTGATAGAAGCTGACTTTTTTTTTTTTTCTCAACTGAGGCTGGGTAAAACAATTGCTCAAACATTCTTTGACTGTCTTTTACTCTATCAATGTCAACTTATAGGGATTTGTGCTTTTTACAACTTGACTGTAACTGTCTTAATCATGGAAATCAAAGGGGGTAGAGGGAATAAATTAATTTTGTTGATAAGAATTTGTCTTGGAATTGGGGAGCTGACTCAGTTGGTAAAGTATTAGTCAGGGATTTGAATTGGGTCCTCTTAGTGAATTCTGAGCCATTGAAAAACCCTGTTTCAATAAGTAAGTAAGTAAAAAAATTAATAATAGTTACGTAGTACCTAAAGGCTTCTGTATTCATATAAATACCTGCACACACTTGTACACGCACATATACACATACACAGTCTGCGTCCAGGTCTTTTGAAAAAATAGCTACATAAAAGCTTGGCCTGCATGTTAATATGTGTGACCTGGACTGCCACCTGAGGCCATGTTGATATTGGTGGTCCATGCTGCTGCTGTAGGACCATGGCAATATCCATGGGTCATGTTCCCACCAAAGGCCTTGGGGATATCCATAGTCTGGGCTGCCACCTGAAGCCTTGTTGATGTCTGTGGCCTTGCTGTATCCAGAAACCATGTGGAAGTCCATGATCTGTGCTGCCTGCCGTTGACTATGAAGGGCAGGGAAGCTTCTTTAGTAGTGGTATTGATGACTTTGGACTCGCTCTTGAGAATGAGAGACATAGAAACAGTCTAGAGAGGAAGCGATTGAAGAGAACTCTTAAATATTGTGATAGAGATGCTAAAGTGTAGCCCTTCAGTTGATAGCTTCCAGCAGCAGTGGTGGTAGGGAAGGGCTCAGTTTTCTTTAAGGGGCTATTCACTGAGAGTTTGACCATGCTCCAGTGATTATACAGGAAACACAAATTGGACTTGTTGTTATTTTTCCTTTTTTTTAATTCTTCTTTTGTTTTGGAGGAGTCCACCAGAGTGGGGCTGGACCTGGGAGGTCTGGGAAGTGAATGTGATTGGGGTACAGTATGTGAAATTTCTAAATAATCAAAAAAAATTATATTGAAAATAAGGGAGGCATAGGTCTTTCTGCTTCTTTACTACAGTGAAGGTCTGAGATGCACTTTCCCACTGTAACCCATCCATTAGGTTAAATATTAGCTACATTGATTCTTTATTTTGGGAGAGGGTGGGGTCTTAAATAGACCATTCTTTAGATGGGAACAGTAGGCCCTTCCAAGGTGCTTTCAACAGAACTTAAGTACTAGCAGCATGACCATGGAAAGGAGCAGGGAGTGAATTCACTTTGCATTTATCTGATGTTCATTGATCATGTGCTAGTGGCTGTGGGTGTGAGGGCAAGTGACAGGCTTGTGTTTTCTCAGGAAAGGAACTCCCTCTCTAGATTTCCATCTTCCTTCTGTCTAGGCCTTGCACCCACACATGCCATGTCAAGATGAATGTCCCCTACGCTGCCTGGAGACAGCCTGATACTTACTGAGCTAAGGCTGACATGCTTATGATGAAAAGCTTATAATCTAAAGTAGGAAAGGGGTTTCCTTCCTCTTTTTCCCAGCTGCATGTGCTGGAAGAAGGGCATATCTCAGAGTCTTCATGGTGAGCAGGCCAGGCAAGGCCCACATGGTTCTCCCTATAGACTCATGCTGTCAACCTGGCCTCTCAGTGGAAATCCACTAGGTTTCTAGCCTGAGTCAAGTTTATGTTTACCTGTAGATTCTCAGAGTTTAATGAGAACTGATCAGTCCTTCAAAGCTGTTTTGCCTATCATACACTGCTGAAGTCTGAGTTTCAGGGTAGGCTGATAAGCAACATGGACTTGGATAACTTTCCTTGCCTCCAAGGAGATCATCATCTATACGAGGTGGAGAATCAAATGTATACTTACATTTGTAGGCAGGCTGTATATTTGGCTTGTCTTGGAGAAATGGGTGAGATGGGAGTAGGATGGCCTCGAACATACTTTTGTGTGCCATGCTAATTGATGCAGACCTCATTCTTGGGGGTAAGACTTCATTCTTGTATGACAAGTTGGGTTGCTAGCTATGATGAGGGAAGACAGTGACTCCGAATCGATGCTATAGTTGTTGGTACATTGGCTTGCTTATGCACTTAAAACTATGTAGTTCCCCAATCAGAGCAAACCATGTCATCCTTTCATATTATTAACTGTGATCTGGACCCTTTGGGAACTATCACACGAAATATCTGTATTTGACTTCCTTAAATGTAGGCCACTATCTGGTCTCTAACAACCTGGCACGCTTCCAGGAAAAATGCAGGAAAGACCTCTTGCCATCATAAGACAGGTGGTTTCCATGGCCACTAGTACAGGAAGCCTCAAACATCTTAGCAAATAGACTTAAGTTTTAGGAAGGTTTGAAAAACAATTGTGTTGGCTTGAGAGTGTTTGTAGGATGACTTTATAGGGGAGTGTCATAAGTCCCCACAAAAGGCAGATGCTTCTCACAGTCTAGACCTGGGAGGTTAAACAGCCATAAACACATATGCTTCCACTCAGTAGATTAGTGAAGAAAGGAAGTCAGTGTTAGCAAACCCTGGCTAGGTAGGTGAATTTATTTAGCATAGCTTTTGAAGAGCTGAGTGTTACACTAAGCTTTGGCCTCTCAAGTGAAAAGAATAGCATCAGTGATTAGAATGGAAGCATCAGTAAGGAAGCAATGAAAACTAAGAAATGAAAACTTGTTGGAAATGTGCCTTTAGCAAATCAAAGGCTAGCAGGGAAATCTCAATAGAAAGGCCAGAGGGGCGTTGTGAGGGAAGGTTTCTGTAACCAGGTGCTCCATAGTGAGTGGGGGCTTTGCCCTTTCCCCCACAGTGACACAGCTCTTGTTGTCCCCTCTAAATGCACGCTCTAAGGGGCTTCATTCTTTTTTTTGCTTGGCACAGAATTTCATGGGAGAAACTACCCCTAAGGAAAATTTTAATTGTCTCCTTCTTTCTTTTCATATTAATTCCTTGTACTGTTAAAAATTATCACTACTATGGATTTACAGTTTGCTCATTAGTAATAAGCTTGACATTTACTAATATAAAACTATGAATAAACCCACTAACTTAAAAATTATGTCACAATCAGAATGTTCCCATGGAAGCTGGAAGCCCAGGAAAAAATGTGGTCTTTAGATATTTATTAGCAAGATGATTAGTCGGGGGATTACCACAGAACATGATATTTCAATGCTGGCATCTTATTATTCATGCTCCTCACCAAACAAGTCCAGGTGCTTGCAGATGCACATATGACCACATCTTAGTCTGAAATGGGTGGAACCATCTTAGCGCTGCTGTGAACAGTGTCTACATCATTAGTCTAAAGCCTGAGCCTGGAATGAAAACTAGGTCTTTTGTTAAATTGGTGTATATTCGTCATGCATGATGCTGTGTTTCCCAGAAACAATTTCTTTCAAGTATACAGTGTATTCAGCCATATTCTAAAATCCCCACCTGTGTCTCTCTCTTCCATGCCTCTCCTTCCTTCCCCAGGTTCCATTCTGCCTTTGTGTCAGAAAACTACATCTCTATACATATATATGATCCACAAGTAAGGGAAACACATGATATTTGTCATTCTGTGTCTGGCACACTTCTCTTTATATTATGACATTGTTGACTGTTTTTTCTACTTTTTCTTTTTTGGCATATTGTTCTTTCGGGGGTCTACCACCCAGCTTCCAAATAAATCACAGATGGAGGCTTATTCTTATTTATAAATGCCTGGCCTTAGTTTGGCTTGTTTCTTGCCAGCTTTTCTTAATTTAACTTATCCCATCTATCTTTTGCCTCAGGGCTTTTATCTTTCTCTATTTCTGTATATCTTACTTTCACTCTGATTCTGTGGCTGTCTGTGTGGCTGGCCTCTAGCATTCTCATCTCCTTATTTTCTTGCATGCTCTTCTTTTTTTTCCCCAAATTTCTCCTTCTATTTATTCTCTCTGTCTATCAACACTCCCATCCTTTCTCTTGCCTCACTATTGGCTGTTCAGCTCTATATTAGACCATCAGGTATTTTAGATAGGCAAATAGACAACTTCACAGAGTTAAACAAATGTAGCATAAAAGAATGCAACACATCTTTGCATCATTAAAGCAAATGTTCCACAGCATAAACAAATGTAACAATCTGAAATTAATATTCCATAATATTGTGATCTCCCTTTGCATAAACTTTCCACTGAATGATATAATTTCATTACATGAAAGTTATTTCAAGAGATTGGGATCTCCTTCTATTTTCTGCACGTGGAGGTCCATTTCCATGTCATGGTTGAGGATGCTGGTTTTTCTCCAGTGTGTGTTTTCACATTCTTTCAAAAATAAAGTGGCTGTAGCTATGTGGGTTTAATTGTGAGTCTTCTGTTGTATCCCACTCATCTGCCTGTATGCCTATGTGCTGGTACCACATTGTTTTAGTTACTATAACTCTGCAGTATAACAACCAATCCAGGCTATTCCTTTCGTTCAGCATTTTGTTGGCTCTCTGAGATCTTTTGTGCTTTTGGATTTTTTTTCTTTTTCTGTGTCAAATGCCACTGAAATTTTAATGGAAACTGCAGTGATTGTTTAGAACACTTTTGGTAATACAGACATTCCCAACTATTCATAGGAGGTCTTTAAATTTTCTAAGACAATCAATTTCCTCCATGTTTTAAAATAAACATCATAGAGATCTCTTCCTTTCTTCTTCTTCTTCTCCTTCTTCTTCTTCTTCTTCTTCTTCTTCTTCTTCTTCTTCTTCTTCTTCTTCTTCTTCTTCTTTTTCTTCTTCTTCTCCTCCTCCTCCTCCTCCTCTTCCTCCTCCCCTCTTCCTCCTTCTTCTCTCTCCCTCCCCTCCCCCCTTCTTCTTCTCTTCCTCCTCCTCCTCTTCCTCTTCATTTGCTTTGTTTTGTTATGTTTTCTCAAGACAGGGTTTCTCTGTGTAGCCCTGACTGTCCTGGAACTACTTCTGTAGACAAGGCTGGCCTCCAACTCAGAGATCTGCCTTCCTCTTCCTCCTGAGTGCTGGGGAAAAAGGCATGTGCCACCACCACCAGGCTGAGATCTTTACTTCTTTGTTCAGGTTTATTCCTAAGCATTTTATTTATTTTGGAAGCTCTTGTGACCAAGCTTTTTCCAATCTTCCTGTGCTCACTGCTGGTACATGGGAAAGCTGTTGGTATTGATTTTGTATGCTGCTAGTTTGCTGGAAGTGGTTATCAGCGCTAACTTTTCTGGTGGAGTCTGTAGGTCTCATGCTCAGGATCATGTCATTTGCACATAGGCATCCTTTGACTATTTCCTTTCCTTTGGTGTCACTTTTATTGTGCTTGTTAGAAAATTAAGGCAGTTTGTATTTCAAGCAATTGTTGAAATTTATGTACTACTTCCTTTCATTTTGTTGTTTTATAATCTTTGGTTTATTCCTAATCCTTGCTTGTTTGTTTGATGTTCTAGCCTGATTTGTTCTTTCCTGTTGCCTCATGGAAATGCCTTGCTCTTCAGTATCTAGGTTTTCTTCAGTTATATTTTATAGTGCAGACTTCAGAGTCATCAGTTCCATTAATGTTTATCATGGAAAGTTATTCTTTCTTTTTCAGTTCTGAATTATGGTTGTGATGGATCGTTTGGACTGACAATTACTATCATTTGGAACATGGAATTCATAATTTTGTGTCCTCTTGGTTCATAGGATTTCTGTTGAGAAACTGACAGTTTTTCTGATAAATTTGCCTTTATATCTGACTTTGTACCCTTGAAGCTTTTAATATTCTTTTTTGGGGGAGTTCATTATATTTAGTCCTTTGATGATAATATGACATTGGAAAGTTTTCTTTGAGTCTTGTTTATTTAGTTCTTAGTGTTTCTGGTATCTAGGTGGCCATCTCTTGCTTAGACTTGGGATACTGTCAGTTCGGTTTTCGTTTAATATGTTTTTTATGTGAACAACATTTACTTCTTCAGTGTCCATGATTGACAATTTGGCCTTCTACTGGTATCACTCAGATCATCCATGTTCTATCCATACATTCTTCATTTATTCTTGTTAGTGTCTGAATGTTCTACCTCATCTACCCAGTCTCCAAGCCCTGCTACTCCATCTTTCATGTGACCCATGGGTGTCACTTCCCACAGTGCTTTGACAATTCAACTAACAGAGCTCTTTATTCCCAAATTTTAATTTGAGTTTTTCAGTATTTCTTTTTATTTATTGAATTTCTTTCTGTATGCTTTTTTCATATCTTTATTTCATTTGGCATTTTGTTTATCTTCACTTTGAATTCATTCTAGAGTTTATTCTTGTTCTCTTTGATTTTGTTAAACATTTTTGCAATTGCTTTAGAAATTTTGGGATTTCATCTCATCTACTTTCATTGGAATACATTACTGTGGGATTGGAAATCTTTGGAGGAGGCACATTACCTTGATTTTTCATGCTTTTTTGTTGAGATTTGCACAGATGAAATTAGGTTTCTGGTTGGATTAATAAAAAATCACTCATGTTCTTTCAGTGGAAACATTTCAATTTTCAGGGTTGACTATGGAGTGAGGCTGAGGTGTCCCTTCACCTGTGGGACTAGAGGTGTAGCCCATTAGCTAAGCTTTCAGAGTAGCTGTTCAGTGTTTAGTGAGAGGTGAGCACTCTCTGAGGAGTTCACTATGACGGCTGGATATGCCCAGAGTGAGAATACAGTGCAGCCAACTGAATCAAGCTGCCTCTTCAGTTCTGGAGGAGAGGGGAGAGTACAGCATGGTGTGTACTGATGTCTGTAACTTAGGACAGGGATAGAAAAGAAGTGAGCAGAGGAACACTAAGGGCTGGCATCACAGCAAGGGTCCAAAAATAGAAGAAGTAAACTTAAGAGCTGAGCGCTGCAGAGGAAGGGAAGAGATAAGGCAGCTGCAGTTAAAGATAGAATGAAAAGAGCACAGGCTGCTCTTGTAGAGGACCCAGGTTCAATTCCCAGCATGCACATGGCAGTTCACAACTGTTTGTGACTCCAGTTCAGGGGATCTGATGCCCTCACACAGACACACATACAGGCATACAAAATAAATAAATCTTTTTTTTATTATTATTTTTAAAGATAGAATGAAAAGAAAACGTGGTGAGTGAATGCAACTTATCTCAAATAATCCCAGCACTCAGGAGGGCAAAGGTGTGCCTCCAAGCTAACCTATTTCCTTTGGGAAACCTAAACAAACAAACAAGAAGGTGGGGGTGGTGGTGACAGGATGTGGAAGGGCAAAGCTGGTTCACCAAGTTGAAATTATGAATTCAACAGAAAGAGCGACATGGTGCAGCATCAAGGGTGCAGAATCTATGTGCAGCTCTTCACTGGAGCAGGGCTGCTGGCAGTCACCAGTCCTGCCCCTGTGTAGTCCCTCACAGGAAGAGGTCTGAGTGCTGGGGCTACTGTGTTCTCGTCACATGGCACAAGGGTTTAGATTGCCTCTGCACTGACTGTTTTGGGGTATGTTTGGCAGTCTTTTCTCTGAGGAGGAACAGGTAGATACTCCATCTCAGTGTGGATCCTTGTATGAGTTGAGAACAGTGCCAGGTCTGTTTCTGTATCTGCTCCAGTCTATTGCTCAGACCAAATTTCCCCTCCAGAGAAGACTGCATTTCTGGCTCACACTTCCCCTTTTGGTCATAAGTATTCTGCAGGCCAGGTTTCAGAGTAGAGTCCCTTGGCTTTTGCTGCAGGTTCTCAGCAAGGAGGGACCTTTGTTCCTCGATCCCCCTACCTGTCACTTTAGCAGAGGTCTTCACAAGAAAGGACTTCTCATTTCTGCTCCAGCAGAATTTCAGGAAGACAGGCTTTGCTGGCACCACACCTGTTTTGCTCCAGGGAGGCCCCATGCATGGCTTCTCTGTCCTCTCCCATCTTCATCCCCCTTTCCTCCCCTTCACTGTCTTTCGCTCCCTCTTCCCCCCCTCCATTTTCTTTGAATTGTCTGTTTCTAAAACCATGAAGCAGATTTTCTGAGGTGCTCTCTCTTCATCCAGGACCTCTTCAGTTATAGTCACTCTCACTGATAGGATAGCCCACCTCTTAGCATGGCTGGGACCTAGGCATATTACCCAGTTGATTTATTACCAATTGTCCTGAAAAATAGCTTTCACTTGCCACAGGGTGATGTCAGTTGATTGGTGATTGGTGTATGCAAAAGCTCTTGGGGAGGTCCTGCTGGAGGATATGATGCAGTAACTTAGCCATGGTTGTGAGGGTGAAAGTCGCCAAATTCATGCCATTTATGTGCCCTCCATAACCTAAGCAGTGAGCTTGCCAAGTGGCCTCCACGTTCTTAAGTGGAGATCTGAATTCCTGGGAATCTGTGTTTAGAAGGGAACATATGTTTTTCCAGGGCTCTGGGTAGGTAGGAGTACTAACCAGTACTGCCTTAAACTTTTGAGGAGCCTGGCGTGGAGCTCACAGCAGCATTGTGCAGCAGCTTCCTGGGGCTGCTGGTGTGTACAGATGGGAAGGCAGCTTGGGCAGGTGACTGAGAATGGCCGAGAGAGAAGCATGGATCAGGGGCTGGAGTGCTTATGTGTGCGTTGTCAGCTGCATGTCCAGGGAGTGCTCTGAGCCTGTGCGGTAACACAAGGCAAGGCCAGAAGTGGGAGTTAAGTTGTGCCAACAAAGCTCACCAGGGCTCTCAGAATAAGGGTTGTCTAAACAAGGAAGCTTAGAACTGGGTTAAAACTTCAAGAGTAACATTAAAACAATTTTTATTTGTTGCTGTTTCGAGGAGCAATGGTCCTTCTTTGTATTTGTCAATAAGTCAGTATTCAACTATATTAGTTACCAATAGCTAGCATATAAAAAATTATTTTAAAAGCAAGCACCTTCAAGACAGCAGAGCTCAAGAGTTTCAGTGTTGGGAGAACATTTTTCATGGCTTCCCTCAAACTCAAATTCATTTCTCAGTAGTACATATACCCTTTATTAGTGAGTGTTTGTCATCCTTTGATTATTATGTCATACTTCCTAACTTACTTACCAGTGAAGACTGCAATGAATTACACTCAGCAACACATCTCAGAGCAGACTGGCTCCCAGCTGCCTAGTTTCTCTGATGTCGTGAGAGAGCTACGAAGGCCTTGACTGGGCACATGGCCTGCCCATTCGACACAGCACTGTGAGCCTAGCATGGTCACACCACGGACTCCGAGTCAACTTTATTTTTGGAGCTGAGGTTCGAACCCAGAGCCTTGTGCTTGTTAGGCAAATGCTCTACCACTGAGCTAAATCCCCAACCCCCCGAGTCAACTTTATAGCCACGTGAAAGCAGACACTCTAAATCCGTGAACAGAGCCCACTGTGCACTCGAGAAACTTAGTTTACATGACACCAGGTCTTGTGGTTTTGTTTGTTTGCTAATTTTCTTCCTTATGTCACCATGTCATTTTCTGTGATCACCTGCCTGCAGGAAGTAATCATTCACATTAAGTTTAATTACATTAAGTTACTAGGCAAGCTTTCTAGCTGCTTCCATATCACAGCTGATGTCCTCCACATTCAGTGGGAAGTGTCCTTGCTAGATCATGTATAAATGCTGACCCTGTGTATTGTCATCAGAAATCGTTTCTTGTACCTTCATAAAATGTAGAAAGAGGGTCTCCTTTGGCCCTAAACAAATCATCCCCATGATGTGTCCAGTGTAGTTATCTTTGCGGATAGGTGGAAGTAGCCAAGGAGACACAAGCAGAGTTATATACTAGGGAAATACGATGGACAATACCCTTAAGGTCTGCTACCAGTGACTGTTACCATCAGTGAGTTGTCTTCTGGGCCCTTCTGCTTCCCTGCCTCTCTTAGAGCAGTACTTGTGGCCATTTTGATTTACTGAGGAGCTTTAAGCTCTTTGTTAAACAGAGATGCTTTACTTCTGTGGGTTTTGCTTGACTCTATAGAGATGTATAGACTGATAATGTTGACACAAACTAATGCAGATCAAGTACTCTGTATAGGCCTGGCACATGGCAATGTTCAGACAATACCTTTGTTGGTGTGAATTATTTTGCTATTAAGAATGGTTAGAAAGTTTAGGAAGAGATGGAATGAAGTTGGTCTCATAGTCCCCAGTTAACTGAAGAGATAACTTTATCAAGGGGGAAGGAGGCACATTTTCTGTCTCCTTTAAGATTTGGTCTGTCTTTCCTAGGTGCTCAGAAAACTATAGATGACAATAAGTATTTGTCTAACACCTTCTGTGTTGGAACAATAAGCTGTGGGAATATCAAGAAAGGCCTGTATACCCACAGATCACCCAAATGGCTTTGGGACTTATTTTTCTTTGAAAGTTTGGAAGAGATCAAAAGTAGAAATAAGAAAATGACCAATTAGTAGTGTACATTTTTAGAAGTTTCAGCTCCAGCCCTTTTAAAAGCAAAGATAAGGACAAAGAAGAAGGAAACAGAATGACACAGTGAGACATTATTATGGGGGAGGTAATCACCAGTGTGTAAATGAGTAGGACCACACAGGAAAGCTGTTTGAGTCAGTGTGAATCATGAGACAGGAGTGAATACATAATAGCCACCTTGCAAACTCCAGCTATCCTGCAGAAGCCTGCCTGTAGACAGAAGCATCCCACCTGGCCTGAACAAGGGGATCACTTGATGGGATTCAGGTGTGGGTCCCAGTCTGCTAGCTCATTAGTGTTTGATGATGCTTGTCGGTAGGCAGCCAGAGCCTCATTTCTGTTCATAACAGTAATCTAATAATTAAAAGTTTTCAGTATCTAAATGAGGACAGATAGACTGAAAGGGTAATAAGATGAGTAGGAATAGAGATGCCCTGATGAAAGCCTATCATAGAAAGGGGGTGAATAAATGAAAGATAGATGGGGGAGAGGAAGGAAGGAGAGAGAGAGGTTGAAAGAGGGAAGGAGGGAGGGAAGAAGGGAGAGGGAGGGAGAGGGAGGGAGGAAAGGAGGGAGGGAGAGAGGGAGAGAGAGAGAAAAAACGAACTACTCCCAGTAGAAGATCCTATTTGTCTATAGAGCAGGGAGACAGGGAGGCTTTTGTGAGATAGTAAAGGAGCAGGACTCCCTATGAAGGAACCCCAGCTGATGGTGTACTGTAAAGCCATTATGGGAGAAGACAAATCAAGACTTGACTGCATTCAAGTTTATGTTTTACAATAGATACTTGTTGAAACGAGGAAGCTCCATTTCAAGACCCTTGAATGAGAACTTTTCTTGATTATTGCTGTAGAAATAGGTCTTCCCATGATGATTTGAGTGAGGATAAAACTCAGAGGCTAGAATTTGATTCTTATGATTTCATTTAACCAATATCTTATCAGTCTGGAAGAACTCAGTGGGTCTGTGATGGCTTTGTGGTCAAGCAAGGCCTTAGATGAACACCTTGTTTTTCAGTGGGCTTTCTTTTTGTTATAGAAGAGAGTTAACGGGATATTTTCATTGCATAGTTTTTTTTTTTTTCAAAGTTAAACTTTTTATTAAAACAACTTTGAAAACTACAGGAAATTATGCATAACATAAAGGTTGAAGAGTCTTATATTGAGACACATAGAATTCCTTTAGGAAAAAAAAATCATATATTCAACTACATCAAATAATTTAAATGCCAAAAATATCTAAATTAAATGGAGGTTTCTTTAGCCATACCATGGACTATTTTGTGGCTATTCAAGACTAAGCATGGGCTAGGGAAGTGGCTCAGTTCAGTAGTAGAGTGCCTGCTAGCAGATGTGAGACACAGAGCTTGAGCCCAAGCTCTGGAAAGAGAGAAAGAAGTTAACACATTTAACTTGCAGGAATTGTCCAAACAGCAAATCAAGCTGCAAATACAATCCAGGTTACAACAAGGGTTCCTTGAAATTTCCTCACATCAGGAGCAACAGTAGCAAAACATCTGTAAAGTTATCATCTGAGTCACAGACCGGATAAAAGTTTCAAGTGAAGGTCTGCCTTCCACTGGTTTGAGCAGGACATGCTCATGTTCCCATTTTCCCAGGAAGTGAGCCTGAGGCAGTGAGAAAACGTAGCCAAGACTATTTCTGAGACACCCTGTTCTGCTGCTATGGAATTCCTATGACGGACCTGGTGTGTTAATTCAGTTGTCACTGTGACAAAACAGCTCCATCAACGTAAGAGGAAGGATTGACTTTCTTTCCCCTTCAGTTCATGGTCAGTTGACCCCACTGCTTGTGTCTGCAGTGGCATCATACATCACGGCAGGAGTACGTGGCAGCTTCTCTAGGTGTACATGCAGCTCATCACTGAGTTGATGAAGTTCTGGACCATCAGTAGGGCCGTGGGGATGCCTGGACACTCTCTCCATCTAATCCAGTAGTCCTCCATGCTCCACCTTGCCTTAGTCTAGTTACACTTCTTTTGCCAGGACTGCAATTTTCTCAGATCATTTCCATGGACATTAGCTTGGACTGTGAAACCTTGAATCTGATGGCTTCTTTCTGGAAACTTTTTCATTTTTATTTCTCATCATTGTGCATCTCAAAACCTGAGAAGCGAGTCGATGTGTCTCAGGTCTCCACGGTCTGGCACATTATGGAGTCAGATGTTTCTAGCAAAGGAAGCCACCGCGGTCCATCCTGGTGGAGTGGGCGATGTTGGGGGTATCTCGGCAGCATGGCCATTGCATAGTTTTTAACTTATCCCCTCATGAGGTTGTATGAACTGTGGTGCACTGTTAAGTAGTAAATTTATCGGTCATAGAATTATCTGGTGTGTAACGCAGTTAGAAATTGCTGAGTGAGGCAGAACAGTGAGAGCAGAAGACAGCTTATACACTGTAGTGACACACAGCTGTGCCCAACAGTGTAATCAGTCCTACACTGTCTTAGCAGAAGTCTGTGAGTGACACTGCGTTGTCTTACACACAAACGCATGAAGTCCACATAGGTCTGAAAGTAGTAGAATAATCTTTCCTGTGTGCAGAGATAGTAACCTTGTTGTGTTAATTTGTATATAAAGTTTGGTTTTTTTTTCCAGTGTTAATGTTCAAACTATGATAAGATGTATTTGCTTATGCTTTGGCATTCCTTAGTTTTTTACCTTTTTTTTTTTTTTTTGAAGATATAAAGAAACTTAAGACCCCAGTGACTCTTACCTTCTGAGAGACTCATGCATTGAATAAAGATGCTAATGTGTGGTTTCAGCAGGTAGATGAGTACAGTTGCCTTAACATTGACACTGAAGGTTTTGACCACAGTTTTGGTTGCTGGTTCACTATATCAACTTTGCCATCACACAGTTGAAAAAAAAACCCACAAGAAAAGCAGACCATCTGCGAATCTCTTAAGATCCTGTAGAAAGTAAATAGCAACCCAGAAGAAATATTCTCATATCACATGTGACAGAGAAGATGAGAAAATAACATGAATGATGATTTTTCACCTATTTCTCTCCCTAGAGTAATGTTCTACTAGTATAACCTGTAGATTTCTTTCTGCTATCATTCTACAGGCACACATTTGGGTCATCTTTCTTATTGAGATGAATCTAGGCCTCCACGAGAGAGGAGGCTTAGGCCTTCTGTTTAGAAATTGGTCATTTTGCCCAAGCATCTAGCATTCCCAGAGATAATTATCTAAATGCAGGATGTTTATTTATTTATTTTTTTAAAAAGGACTGTAGTACTCATATTGTAGTGTTTTGCTTTGTGTTTAGTTTAGCATACATAAAATTGAATACTATATATACTTTTGCATCTATAGTGCTGTGTTTTATAGTCAAGGTCTGGTGGTAGCATGAAATGTGCACGTCACCTGTTGACTCTACTTATCATTAGATGAGGATAACCGTGGAAGAAAGCATGTTTCACAGGTGCTCTCCTTTGAGAGCACAGTTCTGTACTGGATCATGGGGTTTATGATTCATACTCCATGAGGACTGTTGAAAAGCAACTCCTTTCTGGTAGACTCTTCTGTCTGTGGTTCTTGTGGAAGATGAAAGCATGCAGAAAAGAGAAAGGACTGACTCCAAAAGTAGGAGGGAAATCAGTTTAGATTCTCCTTGTACACAGGTACACAGATGACTTAAAATATCTTTTTTTCTTTTTCTTTCCTCTTTTGAGTATCACAAAGGTTTATTTAGCAAAAAGTTTCATATGAGCACAATCCAATAGGCCCTTTGGGGAGGGATGCACACTCCTTTGTTGCACAGCCATTGGTTATTCTCTTTCCAAGGCTTCTAACATTGATGATGCCATTTCCTTATCTGACCACCATTCCAGTGTTATTCTGTCACCTGCTAGTTGCCATCTCCACACATTCATCAATCACAAAACTCAGAAAGGGATCAAAGCCCCACAGTATTCCTTGGCCATATCTGCCATCATGTAACTTTTGAGATAACTTCTTATCCCTAACTTCTTCAGCTCTGAAGTGTAGACCTTGCTCATGGAGGCTCTCAGCTGGCTGGCTCTGTGGCAGAGGACTAGGCAGCCACACACTCTTGCATGCATCAGGCTCAGTGTTGACTGACTTAATCCTTGCACTCATGAGGTAGAGACAGGTACATTTCTGTGAGTTCGAAGTCAGTATGATCCACAGAGCTAGTTCCAGGATAGCCAAGGCTACACACAGAGAAATCTGTCTCAAAAACCAAAACCAAAACAATAATATAAACATGAAATTGTTATAGGATGCTGTCTTCCATATTTCATTTTTGTTCTCATGTTCCATAAATCATCATTGGGATGATGGGGTGTGACAAGAATGAAAAAGAACAATACAAGCAACATGGTCAGTAGGTGTGAATACTCTTTAGGAGCCAGAGACAAACAATGTGAATAAGGACCCGTGAGTCTTCACTGTGTGTGGGAGCCGACAGATATTTCCTCGTGAGATCTGAGCTTGCTTTACACAGCAGGGCCACCTTAGGGGATGGCGTGACCATGTGCATGGGCACCAGGTGATTAGGATGGTCTGCACTTGGCTGTGCTGGGAGGAGGACTTTTGCTCCACCCCTTGTCATTCCTTTAAAAGCCCTTTAGAAGAGACAGAAGGGTCTGGTGGGTTTTGACCCAGGTCCTCTGGAGGCTGTCCTATGTTTTCTAACTGTCTCTCTCTCCTCTATATTTTTATCTACATATTCCTTATTTGCTCCTACTCAAGAGTACCCTGGGAGGTGTGGGGAGAGGGAGCTGGTCTCCCTCAACCATATCACAGAGAATGAAACAAAGAAAAAAGTACCCAGTGTCTATGTTTCATCCAGAACAATTAAATAAAAGTTTCTGAGTGTGGGCTGTTGACAAGTGTGGAGCTTTGTCCTGAATGTGCTACCCCCATTGAGGCTTCCAGTAACTCTCAGACCTACAAGGCGGGGCCGAGACAGGAGCCCTCAAAACCTGAGATCTGGATGTGCCAGCTCTCTTGGTTCCTGGACCCTGGACGCTGGAGGTAGACAGGGCAGAGTTCTCCAGAGAACACCGCTGGACTGCACCACACCTTTCCCAGACCCTGCAACCTACCCCTTCACTTGTAAGTTACCCCACAAAATAAAGCTCCCTTTTAACTACAGGGAGTGGCCTTAATATTTCAACCAATATGGAGAACTTGAACCTTTTGTTCATACATGTTGGAACATGAGATAAATAGTCACTACAGAAAACAGACTGGCAGTTCAAGATGTCAAAAATAGTTTGTGTGTAGTACAAGATTTTACCCTAGGTGTGTGATCAAGAGAACTGAAACACAGTCAAACAAAAACTATGTATGTTTACATGTATTAAGTATTATATATGTGTATATATATACACATTATAGCAACATACTGTATTGTACTGTATACATTGTATAAAGACTGTATTAAGACATACACACACACACACACACACACACACACACACACACACACACACATACACCCCAGAATATTAGCTTCTTTAAATTCATGCATAGCTTTAGAAATATTCAAGATATTAAATATCGTATAGGACAAAAGTATTTCAACTTGCCTAACTAGAAGAAGTCCTATGTTCTTTTGAAAGTTTAGATACAGAAAATAAAGATTGAAAATACATTAAGAAATTGTAGACATTCTTTTGTTTGTATAAACTGAGACATTCAGTTGTCCTTCCCTTTGCTTTGGTATCATTTGTGGAATCTGATGCTGTCCTCTCTGGGATTGTGGTATATATGTAGGTTAAGAAGGATATTTAAATTATATAAACTTTAATGTATATCTCCAGCATCTCATTTTGTACCTTGACTGTTTTCCAAGTAGAGGGAATACATCTGAGAGGCTGGCCAGCTCCCAGTGTATGCTGTTGCTCACTTAGGTGACAGGCCATTTTTCCTGGTAAGGTTAGTCTTGGGATCCATCAGCCAGCAGCTTTCAAGCTCATTTCCATTCTTGGTTCACAGTTAGCCCTTAGTTTTCATGTATGCTGGAACAGAGTCCCCCTAGCAATTAGAACAGTCCAGGGCATGGGTCCTGATGGCTGCTCAAGGGTTAATCCAGACTGCTGTCATTCACTGAGCATTGTCAGGGCATAAAATAGGAGCTTGTTTTGTTTTTCACAGTGAACCTTAGCACTCCTGGCTCTAATGGAAGAAGATCTTTAATTTTCTAGTTTAAAGAAAACAGGCTTTTTTTTTTTTCATTCTTTTAACAAAAGGAGCAGCATTTCTTTTTTTATCATGTTTAGTTTCCTAGTTGCCTAGGAGACATTAATGTTCATGGTAGATTGCTTTAGCTAGGACATTTTGAAGAAGTCATTTTCTTCTGTATTGTATCCCTAAGTAATGACAATTTGTATAACAGATTTAGAGAATTAGAAAATGTCCAATATTGACAAAAGTTATACGGAAATGGGCCATCTACCCTGAACAACTGTTGACTATAAAATATTACAAAAATGTCTTGAGAGCTATTTAGCCATTGATTTCAGTAGCCTTGATAGTTCAATATCTTCTGAACATGGTAATTTTAATATCTAGAATTGTTGTAAGTGACAAAATCAGAGGGATCTAGGAAAGCAGATGTGCAAAGTACCTTCTTCATAGGGCTGTCCAGAGGTCAAAGGGTGTGTCCTCTAAATCTTTAGAAGGCTGGAGGCAGTGAATAAGCACTGGCTGCTTATCCTCTTGCTCAGGTGTTACTTCTTAACCAACACTATCTCATGTAGAGGCATATTGTCTACTCAACCATGCCAGATCTTGTTTGGTCTTTAATGACTAAACACCATCTTGTGATAATAGCAGTATCTATTATCTTCATCAGTATTAAATTCTGTATTAACTGAGAACCAATTCTCATCTATTAAAAGAAAAACATTCATAGGTATTGTTTGCTGGGGTAAAAATGTAGCACTTAACCAAATACTTACTAGGTACTTCAGATGTATGGAGGGTATTGGTGCCCTGTGTCACAGAGGCACACAAGCTAAGGAGCATGCCACAGTCATATAATAGGTTGACAAAGAAAACAGACATTGTGCCCCCATCTCTCTAACCCTGAAGCTGTGTTTATCTTATCCTTGTTGTAGAGGTTCTGTTGGAGTTAGGGTATGATGGAGCCCAAGAGTTTGGTCCTTTTGAAATCTCTCAAGATGATTTTAGTCAGCTTGATGTTATATCTAGAATTCTGGGGGAGCACTTTCCACACTTTAGGGGTTAGCTGTGCTGTGCTGCAGAATAGGCATTGTTTATGACTCTCAGGTGAGGGAGATGTTGCTAGTCAACAGGCCACAGCTGGAACATATAAGCTGCTGCTGTGGAAGCATCCCATCTTTGCATGCATCCTAGAGGAATGCTTTGCTATTTTGCAACAGGGAAATATTAATTGTAAGATGGAATTTGGTGACTTCTTGGTAGTTGATGGTCATGTGGTCACTGGAAGTCCCGAAGTTCCAAGTTTGGAGCATGATTTTGGAAGAGTCTTTACATGATCAAAAAATAAAAATAAAAAAGGCGGTTCATAATGTTCTCTGCTGGAAGAGGTAATATAAAATTAATAGACAGAGGCTTGAATTCTGAATCCTCTGTTGAACCTCTTAGAGTGAGTATTGCTCACGACTTTAATACTAAGGGATGCCCCAAAGTGTGTTAACTTTAATTTAGCTTCTCAAATTGGGGTCTCAAGTTTAATCAGTCCTTAAATAGTATCCTATATAAAGAGCCGCAAGACCACAGAAGTTCAGTGCTCATTTGAATAGACCCCTTGCCTTCTGGACGTGCTCAGTGACTCTAAAATGAGATGGCTGGGTCTAAGTGATCTCACAGGCCCTTTTCCACTCAGAAAGTCTAGAGTTGCCTAGTATTTTTTGAAACAAGATTTGAAACATTTGACAGTTTAGTGGAACATTATCATAACATTTAAAAGCAAATCAGGAATAAACCTGACCTTCCCTGGAATGCCTTGTCATCTTCTGCTGTGGCCACTAAAACATATTCCACAAGGTCCGTGGCTCAACTATTTCTGTCAGAAACCACACTAATCAGCTGTGCTGACTGCTGACTCACAGACCTGCGTATGTGAGGGCAGAAATGTCTGCACTAGTTCCTTTCCATTGGTTAACTTTAAAGATGATGAACTTAGGTCTTCTTAGTAGCTGCTAAGAGTGACAGAAGATAGAGTCAGCAGAAGAGGGAGAGAGAGGGTACAAATAGGTTGTAAGAGGGAGGTAGAAAGATAACATCTTTCATGAATGGGAAAATGGGAGACTTAGTAAATACCAAAAAAAAAAAAAAAAGCAAGTTATTAAACACAAAACCAAGAAAGAAAAAAAAAAAAGTCTACAAATATAAGACCGTGGTTTTGGTTAACATAACTACTTATTTTTCTTTATAATAATAAGAAAAACCAAGTACCTAATATTTCTTTATTGACTAACATCTGTTAATTTAATTGAGTACATGACCCATTGAGTGAGTTCCATTACTAAGCCTTTAATTTTCTGTATTCCGGAAATAATTATCTGCATATTTGCTGAGAAACAGGGTTTCCTGGATATGATTTTCATTTGGGAATTCAACAGAGTACATCCAACTTCCTTGTTTAGTGGGAAGGATTCAGCAGTTTTACTTCAGCCTAAACTAAAATTGCTTTTGCCATGTTCATATGAGAGTAAAATATTTAATATTTATCTCAGTCTTGCAGACTGTTTCAGATCCTGAAGACGCCAGTACCCTCCAATCACACAGCTGATTTTACTGTGCTGTATACTTGTGTCCTTTTTCCAGTCCCTGGAATAGTTCTCTTCTTCACTGAAATTAAAATTTGAGGAAATAGGTCTATTAGATGGGATTTTTTTCTCCAGTTAACAGAGAAACAAAGTGAGACCACTGTGGAGAAAGTGGAAAATAGTACTATTTTGGCAGCCTACGTCATGTGTTAGACAGTGATGTATGCTTACTGCATGCCATCGTCTCCTGGTTTTAGATGAGATATCCATGGATCAGAAGTTCATCACATTGCAGAGAGGCAGAGAAGGGGGTAAGTAAAGTAGAGAACTCTGAACTCTGGTTCCATTTCTTCTTGCTTTCTTCAGGCAGAGAGTGGTTTGAGTTATGTATATCGTCAAAGGGGAAGAAGAATTAGTGAGGAGATCAGAGGGCATCTGGGATTATAAATTATTGGCAAACTAGACTTCTGCAAAAATGTGTAGTAGCGACCAAGATTGGAAAAGCACAGGGACAAATAGCCAAATGAATGGAAACACATGAATTATGAACCAAAGGCTGTGGAGCCCCCACTGGAACAGGCCCTCTGGATAAGTGAGACAATTGAATAGCTTGAACTGTTTGGGAGGCACCCAGTCTGTGGGACCAGGACCTGTCCTTAGTGCATGAACTGGCTGTTTGGAACCTTGGGCTTACACAGGGACACTTTGCTCAGCCTGGAAGGAGGGGACTGAACCTGCCTGTACTGAATCCACCAGGTTTAAATGAATCCCCAGGGGAGTCTTGGCCCTGGAGGAGATGAGAATGGAGGGGAGGGGTGTGGGGGAAGATGGGGGGGGGGGCGGGAGCGGGGAGGACAGGGGAACCCATGGCTGATGTGTAAAATTAAAACACAAACATAATAAATTAAAAATGAGAAAAATGTGTAGTAGAACCATAAGAGTTTATTGGCAAGAGTGATATATCAGACGGAGGGCCATGCAGGGAAGGGTAGCCAGGCTGCAGAGGGAAAACTGGATATAAGTAAGCTTCTTATAGAAACTTAGAGGCTAAATAAATGGGTAGATGGATGCATGGCTGGATTTTGCTTTAAGGCTGTTTTCCAAAAGACATCCGGAGGAAACAGCTATGAGAAGACTGACGTGAGGTCTTAGAGAGACTGAGTGAGCAGAAACGTCAGCTAGAATCTCCGAAGGCCAATGTGTTAACTTGTGCCAGAGAGTATCTGAAGATAGAGGGTAGACCAAACATTTAAAGGATGCAATGGAAACCAAAGACCTCACACACACCTTATGGCATATAAAACAGTAGGAATCAAAAGCGTTAGTCTAAACGTGCTCCCCTCAAGGGAACTTCAGAATATGACCTTACTAGAAGTAAAAGTCCCTGTAGATGTGATTGCTTCTGATGTTATCATGTGGGTTTTGCTGCAGTGTTATTAGTGTATGTGTATGAGCAGGTATGGACACTTGTGTGTAGAGGCAAGTAGTCCTCAGGGGTTATCCACCTTGTTTGCTGAGAAACAGTCTCACTGGAAACTGTGCTTAGGCAGCAAGAACTTTACCAACTGAGCCATCCTCTGAGCCCTCAATCTGTATTAATGTAAGATGGGAAGACATAAGGAAAAGGCCACATGAAGAGGGGGTTTATGGGAGGGCTGAGACTGGGATGATGAATCTCAATGACCAGCATGAAGGAAGGACTGTTGTAAGCCACGGAATCTGGGAAGGGATAGGAATTTTCTTTAGAGACTTGAGGGGGATGATAGACTTCAGTTCATGATAGTTTGCTGTGGGAATTGACAGGTACTAATATATAGTTCTATACTCAGGCCTTGTTTTGAGATGAGAAACCAGAACCACCATGTTAACCAGTGACCTGAGTGTCAGCTGACTTTCTTCTACAGCTGTACAAGGACACAAAGAGGTCAAGATGTGACTGATCAGTTTTGAAACAGGCAAACTTAGAGTTGAGGCTCTTATTGTAGGCTGCCTATTTAAACAGAAGGGTGAAATAAGTATATTATTATGAACAAAAATACACAGCATGGCACATGTAGACCCTTTCTAAAAGTAATTTTAGAGATTAAAGTATATAAAAAAATACATTAAGAAATCCAGGAGGAAGAATGGGAAATAATAAGTAAAGACTTTTATGTTTTCTTTTTAAATCAATCAGTAATGACAACTTTAGACTCTAGGAATATGATGGAATAGATATTCAGGAAACTTTTCCACTGAAAAAGATTTTAAAAGATTGTATAAGGTATATGGGTATTCAGTCATAGGATAACTGAATTCCTGAGAAAATATTGTGCTAAGAACCAAAGAGGAGGGTCAGACTCAAAAGCTAGCCATGCCAGAACCTGTTGCTTCACAGTGTGAGGAAGAGGGTGTGGCCTCTATGAGCTGAGGCATAAAGCTGAGATCCTGAAGTAAGCAGTGCAATTTGAAAAATATATACTTACTTGAAATTACAGCCCCAGGTTATTTGGACATGTCCAAAATTCAAACACAAGAAAGATGGAGTGTAAAATCTGAAAGGCATCAGTGAGATATGGGTGTGTTAAGGGAGGTAAGGGTCTGTAAAGGGGAGTAACAGTGCGTAAAGGGGGATAAGGGTGTGTTAAGGGGGATAAGGGTGTGTAAAGGGGGTAAGGGTGTGTTAAGGGTGCTGGAGAGAGCTCAGTAAATTACTTGCTGAAGATCTGAGTTGGACTCACCGAATCTATGGAAAAGCAGGGTACACCTTTGTAATCCCAGTCATGAGGCAGAGATAAGCATATCCTCAGGCTCACCCATCACCCAGCCTGGCCTAATTGGAAAAGAAGAAAACTTAATTGAGAAAAGTAAGAAGGAGAAGAAAAAGTGATATATATGAAATGCTGTAATGACATCAAATTTAAAGAATAAATAATATCCACAAGGGGTTTAGCTTATCAAGAACCTTTGATAACAGAGAGAAAACAAGATGCTAGGATACATTATTTTAAAAGACTCTAACAGGTACAGGTTGAAGGTGGGATGATAGAAAAAGTCCATAATTTTCATACTTGAGCAAGACAATCAATATAGTGAAGCAAGTTGAAACATAGGTCTGTGAATATGTAACTGTGGCATACAAAACAGGAAGTATGGCATCTGCCATTGACTTGACAACTATAGTTAGACATTTAACTCAGTTTCCCTGGAAACTAATGAGGCAGAGATGACAAGCAGAGACAGAAATTTGGAAAACAGTGAATTCAATATTATATATATATATATATATATATATATATATATATATATATATATAATACACACACACACACACACACACACACACACACACACACACACACACACACATATGTGCTGAATGAGGGAAGAATGCATTTCATTTTTCAGGGTGTGAGGTTAGGGACATGGTTCCTCTGTAATGGCCCAGGAAGGAGCCTCAAATGCAAAACCACAAGCAAAACTGGCATGAAGTTCCTCTTCTCCACAGTGCAGTAAATCAGACCTAGTAACAAGCTAGAAGAGACATCCCATGTGTCTGGAAGTGAAAAAGCACACTATAAAGTAACCCTTGAGTTAAATAGGAAATCATACCAAGGACCAGTTTCTAAGAGCTGAGAACTAATGAAAGCACAGGGGAAGGATGCAGCTAATGGGCAGCTCTGAAGCTACATGTAGCTGTTGTTACTGAAGAGAGAAGCAGTGGAGGAACCAGCATCCATGGTGTTCGACTTCAGTAAGTAGAAAAACTGCAGTATTATTAACTGAAAGACAGAGGGAAGATGAAGAATCTTTCAAGGAAGAAAAAAAATTCAGAAAATGAATAATGAAGTCAAATTAATAAAAGCCAAAGAACCTGAGTTGATTCTTTGAAAAATATAAAAAGCTAAGGTCACCCTCATAGATCCCTGGGGGTTTCCATTGCAGTAGGTTTCTAACTCATCCCAGAGACGCTCCTGGATTCCAGTTGTTTTTCCCAGTACTCTCTCCCTCCATTCTCCCCTGACCTGGTCCCTCCTATTCATGCCCACCTTCAATCCCTAACCCTCTCCGTGTCCACTTGTGATGTCATTCTATTTCCTCTTCACAGTGAGATTCACGTGTCCCACCTTGAGCCCTCCTTGTAACTTAGCTTCTTTGGGTCTGTGGATTGTAGCATGGTCAGCCTTTACTTCATGGCTAACATCCACCTATTAGTACATACCACATTTGTCTTCGTAGGTGTGTGTTACCTCACTCAGGATTATCTTTTCTAGTTCCATCCATTTGCCAGAAAATTTTATGATGTCATTGTTTCTAACAGCTGAGTAGTACTCCATTGTGTAAATCTACCACATTTTCTTTATCCATACTTTGGTCGATAGGGATCTAGGTTATTTCCAGTTTCAGGATATTATGAATAATTCTGCTATGAACATAGTTGAGCAAGTGTCCTTGTAGTATGGTAGAGTGTCCTTTAGGTATATGCTCAGGAGTTGTATAGCTGTATCTTGAGGTAGATTAATTCCCAATTTTCTGAGAAACTGCCATATTGCTTTCCAAAGTGGCTATACAAGTGTGTACTCCTACCAGCAAAGGAGGAGTGTTCCCCTTACTCTACATCCTTGCCAGCATGAACTGTGTTTTTGATCTTAGCCATTCTGACAGATGTAAGATGGAATCTGAGTTGCTTTGATTTGCATTTCCCTGATGTCTAAGAATGTTGAAGATTTAAGTGTTTTAAAGGCATTTGAGATTCTTCTGTTGAGAATTCTCTCTTGGGCTGGAGAGATGGCTCAGCCGTTAAAGGCTAGGCTCACAACCAAAAATATAAGAGAATTCTCTCTTTAGATCTGTACTCCATTTTTAAATTGATTTTTTTTTATGTCTAGTTTCTTGAATTCTTTATAATCAGCCCTCTGTCACATGTGGGGTTGGTGAAGATTTTTCCCAATCTGTAGACTGCCGTTTTTGTCCTTTTGACAGTGTCATTTGCTTTATGGAAGCTTCTCAGTTTCATGAGGTCTCATTTATTAATTGTAGATCTTAGTGTTTGTACTATGTATATTCTACTCAGGAAGTTGTCTCCTGTGCCAGTGTCTTCACAGCTATTCCCCATTTCCTCTTCTATCAGGTTCAATGTGTAGAGTTTTATGTTGAGGTTTTTGATCCAGGTAGACTTGAGTTTTGTGCAGGGTGATAGATATGGATCTGTTTGCATTCTTCTACATATTGACCTCTAGTTATGCCAGCACCATTTGTTGAAGATGTATATTTTTTCCATTGTATGTGTCTGGCTTCTTTATGAAAATCAGGTGTCCATAGGTATGTGGATTTATGTCTGGGTCTTTGATTTGATTCCATTAATCAACTTGTCTGTTTTTATGCCAATATCATGAAGTTTTTATTACTGTAGCTCTGTAATACAGCTTGAAATCAGATACGGGGATACCTCAGAAGTCCTTTTGTTGTATAGGGTTGTTTTAGCTATTCTGGGTTTTTTGTTTTTCCACATGAAGTTGAGTATTGTTCTTTCAAGTTCTGTAAAGAATTGTGTTGAATTTTGATCGCAATTGTGTTGAATCTGTAGATTGTTTTTGGTAAAATGGTCATTTTTACTGTGTTAATCCTATCTATGACCTTGGAGACCTTTTCATCTTCTGAAATCTTTAGTTTCTTTCTACAAATACTTGAAATTTGTGCTATACAGTTCTTTCACTTAAAGTTACACCAAGACATTTTATATTATCTGTGGCTATTATGAAAGGGTATTGTCCTCTGCATATGTGTTGTGGTTGTGTGGCTTGAACTTCTTGTGGGACTCCTGGCAGAGGGAGGGGATATGTTTCTGACTCTGTTGCCTTATCATAGGACCCTTTCCTCCTGCTGGGTAGCCTCATCCAACCTTAATAGGAGAGGAGATGCCTAGTCTTATTGCAACTTGATATTCCATGGCTGGCTGATATACATGGAAGGCCTGCACTTTTCTGATGGGAAGGGAGAGGGAGTGGATGGTAGGTAGAGATTGAGGGAAAGACTGGGAGGAAAGCAGGGAGGGGGGAGAAACTGTGATCAGGCTGGGAAAAATTAATTGACTAATTAGTAAAAATTTAAAAAGTAGAAAAATGAAATAGGCTACAGATGGGTTAAAATATTCATATTTTTATAAATTTCAAAATAAATAATAAAAGTGATTATTGATTATATTCTGAACCCATTAAATTATTATTATTTTAAATAAAATTAAAATTGGTATGAAAAGGCTTAGAAATTAATACAAGAAAAAAATCACATGTAAATCAAGAAACTTTAAACAATTTATCATGATTATCAGAATATCCCCCCCCCCCCCCCCCCCCCCGTGATAGGAAAAGAGGCACCACTTGACCAGTGAGTTTTGTTTAACTCTAAAGTAGTGGTTTTCAACCTTCCTAATGCTGCAGTTCTTTAATATAGCTCCTCATGTTGTGGTGACCCCCAATCATAAAATTTCATTGCTATTTCATATTGTTATGAATCATAATGTATATTTCCTATATGGAAGATATTTGATAAATGACCCTTGTCCTTCAGCCCCACAAAGGGGTTGTGACTCACATGTTCAGAATCAATGCTAAGGGAACAGAAGGTAGGTATAAAAATTTTTTTTAAAACAAGTCTAAAAAGCCAGCATATTTAAGAAGATATTGACAATGAATATCTGGTAAGTTTAGTTTAACATTTGGCCAGCTTCATCTGCAAAACCCAGAAGTCCAATATGGCAGTTCACTAAAGAATGAAACAATGTGAGCAGCTAAAGCGGTCATAACAGTAATGAGTAGTGAAATAGTAAGAAATCTTCCAATGAGATGTATAATATTGATGCCACATAATACAAAATGGTATTATATTAGTAGAGTTTTATTTATTTAAAAATAGAGTTAATCTTTAGGAAACAGATTTTTTCCCTTCCTCCTTAGTATACAAGTTTCTTTCTTTCTTTTTTTTTAATTAAAACTTATAGTGGATGTTGTCTTTAATAGAAAAACAAAAGTTTGCACTCATTCATTGAAATTTTAAGAATAGGATAAGGGTAACTTTGTTGCTTCTGCTTTTGAACACATTGTCAGAGATCTCACAAGAGAAAAATAGTTTAATTAAAGTGTTAATAATTGTATTATTTCTAAGTAAAGTCTTATATGGAAAACCAAAGAAACTCTGTGGAGACCATGGCATCCATGGGGGATCTTAGCCTGGTTGCTACACAAACTTATAAAAATCAATAGTTACCAACAATTATGGCAATAATAAGATACCTCTTGTAACACTGGCACAACCCAAAAGCTGGCTAGAACAGCTCTAAGACAGAATACATAAAATCTAAAAGGGAAATTAAAAAGTATCACCAGAGTCTTATTATGGCATTCATCAATACAAAAGCACTGTTCACAAATGGATTCATTGAATATTGTGAAGCTGTCCCATCTCCCCTGTATCAGCATTGCAATTCAATCCAATCAACTTCTACCCAGAAAAAAGTTTGAAGGGGTAGTAATACATATGGAGTTGACAAACTACAGATTGTGTGCTAAGTCCAGGCTGTTTGGTATAAATAAAGTTTTATTAGAACACAGACACTGCTGTGGTGGCATGCATGCTACATGCCAGAGGTAAGTAGTTATAAGAGGTTGTGTAGCCCCTTCCAACTGTCCCTTATAGAAAATAATTTACCAGCTGCTGTTCTAGAGGATCAGGCATAGGCTCAGATGGAATCCGGAATCACTGCTCTGTCTATATGGGCATGTTCTCAGGAATTGGCATAAGAAAATTGACTCATGCAAGAATAAAAATGAAACTTTTGATACTTCATAGTTTAATTTTATAAATATTTATTTATTTTCATTTTATGAGTATTGGAATTTTGCCTGCATGGGTGTCTGTAAAGCTGCCAAATACCCTGGAATGGGAGTTAAAGACAGTTACAGATGTTGGTGCTGGAAACTGAACCTGGGTCATCTGGAAATAGAGGAAAGTGCCGAAATACACATTTGAGACCTTATGATGGAGCAAGATATGTTGAATAATCTTGGAGAAAAATATTTAAAAAATAATGATTTTGATTATAACAAAATGAGTGGGTTTTGTTCCTTGGGGAAACAATGGAAAAATGAACAGATGGTAAAAATGTAATTATCATGCTGAATACTTAGACCATTCTGTGCACCCTGGAAAACCAGGAAACAGAAGGGAGGTAACTTGTAAAAAGGAGGCTGAAGTATATAAATCAGTAATTTGTGGAAGGCAAAATATACATGACACTATAACAGACAAGTGAGTTCAAAGGAAGAGATACCATTTTTAATGAATTATTTTTAGAATTTTATACATGAATACTGTATTTGTGTGATTTCTATTGCTCTCTCTTTTGCATTTCAACTCCTCCCTTGACTCCACCTCAGAATCTTCTTTAATTATTGATACACAGAGAGAGTCAGAGAGAGAGAGGGACAGACAGACAGAGACAGAGACAAAGAGAAGTTTATAGAAATACAGTCTGCTGAGTCCATTTAATGTTGCTCTGACGTGTTTTAGGGCTGACCTCTTGATTGGGTAAACTCTCTGGTATTATCCTTGAGGAAGACGGAGTCTCTCTTCCTCAACAGCAGTTGTTTCCTGCAGGTCTTCATCTAGGAGTGGGCCTTGTGCTATTTCCTGCATCCATTGTGAGCCCACTGTCCAACTGGTGGAGTCATTTTTTCAGGTCTCATTTAGGCCTGAGAGTGGGGATAGCATGGGTAGGCCCCGGGAGAGCAGGTTGGGGAGCTGTGCTGTGAGACCATTTTAACCATCAGTCATGACAACAGGTAGTGTCAAGTGCTGTCAGGGACAGAGGAGTATCTCTGTGTGTTTTTCTTGGGAATGCGAAGTGGGACCTATGTCGTAGAAAAACTGGGTAAGGTTGTGATCTCAAACTCTGTTCTAAGGCTGTATGATGCACATTAGAATAGAAATCAGTGCTATTTATGATGAAGCATTATAGCTGGACTAACTCTTGAGCATGGGCAAACTGTACACAAACGCCACAGTAGACTGCTGTGAGAAGACAGGAGCAGCCAGGAACTGAGTGGATAAACAAGAATTAAGAAACAGACAAGATTTAAAACAAATAATTCATATAAAATTAAAATTAAATGTTTCTGAGAGCCCTCCATATTTTGACATATGGAAGACATGTACACAAATCTATAAAGAACAATAACACTATATTAATTGTGCTGCAGCGTATCCTTGAGTTGTAAGGAGATAAGATGGTTTGGGGATAAAAGGGGAAAAAAAGACAAATAAGACCAAAGAAGTACCAATCAAGGACTCAGGATAGCAGCAGCTCATCAGCTAGTGCCCATGTGTAAGTCAGGTTTGTCTAATCACCCTTAAGGGGAACAGATGTCAGGGAGGCTGCTCCTTCTGGCATTGTTAGGTGTAGGCGTGTGTTTGATGCAGTGTGACTCTGACAGACTGACAGACTGACAGTTCAGCTTTAAGAAAGGACCTTTCCAGGCATGGGTTGTGATCAGCTGTGGGATTTGAATGTCTTTGATTATCTCACCTTGTGTTCATGTCCACTCTCAAAGTAGTAGTGTGCTAGGGGACTGCAGGTACTTGGCGTCAATTCCCACGACCTGGATTCAATAGGAAGAAGAGCCCTACCTTAAAACATGGAGAAGCATCAACCATGGAAAATTCATGGTAACATGGCTGGAGCTATAGGAAATACAAATTTGTAGCTTTGATAGCTTCCCAGAGAGCATGCCTGAATAACCACTTTGCTAGACAATGTTTGATAGCCTTACTGACACTTAATTTTTATGAACCGGTTTAAGTATTTTATAAACAAGTATCTCTATCCTTTACGTGAGTCTTACCACTTGAGTCCTGAGCACAGAATGCATAAAATTCAGTCTACTACAGTAGAGGACTTTTATATAGCTCTCATTTTAAACATTTGGCTCATTAAATCATCATGCAGTTATTTGGTCTACTTACCAATAGCTTTTATTTTTTAAACTTCATCCTTTGTTTTCTGATTCTTCATTTATCTTTCATCTCTGTTTTTCTTATAGGTTGGTCTCTGGCCATCAGCTTCTCCTGACTTACAAAAATGTTAGGGCCTTAGTCACTCAGGAGTCACTCTTATGTACGCATCACCTAGTTAAGATTATTCCTGGGGCATGGGTGGGTTTTGTCCACCCTGGCTGCCAAGTGCTCAATTTCATTTTATTCTCCCTCATGTTCTTTCTCTTTTACACTTCTGTGACAAAAGATTTGTTATAAACAACTTAGTGTAGGAAGGACTTATTTTGGTTCAAAGTTTCAGACTTCTAATTTACAGAAAATCATGGTGGTAGGAGCAAGCTGTTCATCTCATGACAAATAACAAAGGGAAAGACGCAGCCACCAGAGGCAAGTAGAACCTTCAACCCACCTCCATGCTACACACATCATCTACTTCTGCCAACCAATCCCCTTCCTCTAAGTTTTCAAGAACCTCCCAACACATTAGCACCAAGTGCTCAACACATAAGCTTGTGGGGAATATTTTTATGTCAAATTGTAACACGGACATGGAGCCTTCCCCAGAAGGAGGACGTGGAGAAATTAACATCCATTACCTGGCCTGTTTCTGGGTCAGCCAGGAACTAGTCTCATCTGAAACTCTGTTTTGTGCATTCCTTCCTTTTCATTCCAATTATGGCAATTGAATTGTAATATTCAGGGAACGTGTGTTTTGTAATTGTAGGTGAGGTCAGTGTTTGTACTTGTGCTAAATTGCTGTTGTACAAACAAAGATAAAAGCATTTGAAAGAAGCTTTTAAGAATTATGTTTGTACTCAGTACTTTACAATGAATATCTTCACGTTAGCAGCAATGAGGAGATCAATGGGTTAACATAAGTATTCAATAAATAGGATCTTGTGGATTTGAGGTGACAACCTGGAGAGTCAGAGAATTTAGGCATGAAAGGCTGCTTTGTCAGCCATGTTCCAATTTCTACTTTGCAACCTTCGCTGGAACCAAGGTAGTATTGTAGAGAGATTGGAATATTCCAGGAGAATTTACCTGGAATTCATCTGAGGGAGATTAATAGGATCAGTTTAAATGGTATTCTCTTTGCATTCAAGAATCTTTACTAATGGAATTTGCCTTCTTTAAAGTGGCCCATGAACCAAGTTGTTTTTTTCTTTTGAATGCTCATCTCCTCAATTATTTTCTCTTTCAGGTTCACTGTGAGACCATGTCATTTAGATTTGGCCAACATCTCATCAAACCCTCTGTGGTGTTTCTGAAAACTGAACTGTCCTTCGCCCTGGTAAATAGGAAACCTGTTGTACCTGGCCGTATCCTTTTCTTGTAAAAGAAAGACATAAACCCAACCAACCAAATTAATATGGGATCAGCCTTTAGTGCCTGTCTATGAAAGGTAAGCAAGGAATCTCCCTCGCTTCACATTTGGAGTAACGAGGTAAGATGTTATTCATATTTATTTTGAGTCCAGCTGGTGGCACCTGGAATATGCTTGAGCAGTGTTGCAGAGCTTCTGAGAAAGGTTGCTTAGCAACTGTAGCTTTGGAGAGAATTTTGGTTGACCTTTTCACTACCATAGCTGTGTAAATAAATAGGTGTTTCTAAAATTGGTCCAATGAATATCATGGGCACTTTGAATTCCTTTTATTCATTGTGAATTTTAATGGAGGGTTAGAAACTGGATGGTGATTCTGTAAGGTAGAATTAAGGGATTACAAAGAATTAAAATTTCTTTGCTTAATGGAGATTGTTTAATTTATTCATTTGTTTTACTTTATTTTATTTTTGAGATAGTAACATAATTACATCATTTCCCCCTTCTCTTTCCTTTATCCAAGCCTTCCTTATGTCTCTTCTCTTTCTCTTTCAATTTAATGGCCTCATTTTTCATTAATTCTTGTTAGATACATATAGATGTATATGCAACTATATACATATCTATTCTTTCAATAGAACATGCTCAGTCTATATAATGTTTCTTGTATGTATATTTTCAGGGCTGATGATTTGATATTGGATAACCAATTGGTGTATCTTCCCTAGGGAAGCCTATTTCTCCCACTCTGGGCATTCCTTAAGTGACTGTAGTTCTTTGTGTAGGGGTGAGGCCTCATGGTATTTCCCCATCCACTTTATCATGTCTATTGGTATTGGCCTTGCTCAGCTCATGTTTGGGCAGTCACATTAGTACTACTTTATGGGTGTATCTTCTGATGTTACTAGGAGACACAATCTAACATGTTATGAATGTTGTGATCTGTGCTGGAATTTGAAATGTCATTTCCTCTTGGGGGAAACTGATTTCTAGGCAATTCTCCACAGTGAGTCCTGGTTGAGTTACTTTATTTTGTTGGAAGAACTTTTACTCTACTGTATTCAACAGGAGCTTCCTTCTCCTTTGCAGCGGAGGTTGGAAGGGGTGGGACCCTCAGAGGAGGTGACTGTTTTCATGTTGAACATATTCCTCCTAGCTGTGTACATGTGGCTTTTTATAGAGTTTCCACAATGCTATTCTTTTCCTCCTTATTTTATTATGCAAGGGGTAACAAGAAGGAAGCTTCATATATTAAGATAATAGGTATTTTCCACACTGAACCATTGTTTAGCTTTGAAGTTAATTCCTTAGTATAGTCCTCAATGTATAAATATTTCACGATATTTTTGGAGTAATTTTTTTCAATGAAAATGTTTGAAGTTCTTAAGAACTTTATGAATAATTTACTTTCCAAGTAATGTAAACTTTGCTTGGTTGAAAGGAAAAAAGGAAAATCGCCTAAAACATAAAATTGTGATTCTTTACTAAGTCTCAATCCTAAGCCTAAATTTCACCCATTAAATTTTACAAAATTATAAAAAAACAATGAACAGGTTATCAATTTTTAAATAATGTTGGATGAAAAGTATTCTGACATTTAACCTTTTTTTGTAAAATTTTAAAGGTTTTAAAGTTGAGTTAAATGTTCAATATTGAGAACTCAGCTTTCTCTGCTTCTGAAACGAAAGCCCAAGGCAGAGTGACTTAAGGAGTCTGTGAAACAGAACATCTTTTAAGTTGTGGATTAATTTTATGTTGTATTCTTCAAATGGACCCTGAACTTCTTGGAATAAAAACATTTTTGTTTCTTCCTTTGATTTTACTACAAGTGTGTGGTGGTCATTTTGCCTTGGGGAATTTTTAGAGACAAATATCAAAGGAATAAAGGTATAATTACATTATTTTCTATGTGCTAGTTTTAATTGACTTTTAACAAGAGTAGGAGAACTAGGGATGAAAATGAGAATTTAGGCAAATGAATCTTCATACTCTGTTTTGTGAATTTTCATTCATAACTTGATAGTACTGTTGAACCACTTGGGAAAGTATGATGCTGAGACTGGGAAAATACCTGACAAAAATCTGGAAATGTCTCCTTTTAAGGAAATGGTCATAGTGAATCATGAGCAAGAGTGAAACTTGTGCCCTGGACTCATCATTTTGAAAGTGAAACCTTAGTGCCATGTCTGTGAGACAATGCCATGAGCATTCCATCTAATGAGCATGGAGCATCCCAGCCTTTGGAAGGAACCTGCTTTTGTGGGAGGGTGTGAGAGCCACCGGGGTTGTTTTGGGAAATGGCACATATGAGAGGCCACTTCAGCACTTCCTTGTTGGGAACCGCTTGGAGCTGGTAGATGATACATTGTGATAATGCTGTCCTAGATTACTATGTAACCTTTCATGTTACCTTTGCAGACTAGTGTGTGTATGTGGGGGTTGGAGGGAGACAGTTCACAGCCTTGAGAAGCATCTTAGTAGGCAGGTGCTTGCTTTCAAAAAGCCACTGTCTTTTGTCCTGAGATAGGGGTTGTACCTGTGGCTAGATCTGCCAGCTCACATTTCGTAAAACCAACAGTGAGGGGCTTCTACCCTTCGCCAGCATGGATCACCTAGCTTTCTGCAGCCTCTTCTTCTAGGCTTCTCTACCCTGTAACTTCTGACCATATCCTTTTTCATTCCCCTTGTTTACAGACCATTTTGAAGAAAATGTCCAAACTCTGTATCAAGTTTTTAAAAGATGTTTAGTATCATGTAAGTTTCTGTCTTTCTAGCCATCTGCTAACTGTGTGTTTCCCTTTAACACTTCTTCTGCTCCCTCTGCCTTGAGGCTCTTCATTTTAACTGTGATGCTATGATATTCTTCCCTCGTGGTAAAGATGTCCTCATGCACCAGGTGGTGGTGGCACACGCCTTTAATCCCAGCACTCGAGAGGCAGAGGCAGGCAGATCTCTGTGAGTTCGAAGCCAGGCTGGTCTACAAAACGAGTTTCAGGAAAGGCACAAAGCTACACAGAGAAACTGTCTTGAAAAAAACAAAAACAAAAACAAAAACAATAACAAAAAAGATGTCCGAATGGTTTGTGACATTTCATTCCCTCTTTACATATTGATTCATTCAACCCTGCTTACCCAGCCCTTACTCTGTTCCCGGCACCATGCCCTATCTCCCAAGCTGCCTCAGAATGGAGTGCTGTGCATTCTTGTTTGTCTCTGCACAGTTGTTCCTTCCTGCTTGGAGGACTTGCTCTTAACCTGTTTTCCTAGCATGCTGAGTACGATAGTAACTAACATTAAAGCTGAAGCTGCAAACACTAAGCAAATACCGTGGTATAATTAATGGAACTAGGCAGTAGGGCCTGCTGTCCACCTTTACTGCCACGCCCAGAGCCAAGCACCGCTCTCCTCCAGAGTTGGTAGCACTGCATTCAGGCTGGCTGCCCTGATCTCTTCCTCTTTTGCCACAGCTCTGCTTTCAGTCCCATATTATTTGTCCGGGGGGCGAGGGCTAGGTGCAGATAGAGTAAATGAGCTGCTAGACAGCCTCGGTGGGCAGTTCTGTGCTTCCCGGGCAGTTTTATAGCAAATTCATGCAAAGTAGATATTTTTTTTTTTGCTTTGAATAGCTCTTTATTATTTTTAAAAATGATATCCAAGCACACTGTGGGGAGCGTGTCACTGATGAGTGACTTGTAAGCACTATCTTTGAATTGATGTCCTCACTAACATTTGGCTGTCCCCACCAGCCCCCATTCCCTTAGGAATGTGCTTATTGACTTTTAAAAGAAAATGTTTCTCTATTGGTCGCATCTGTGGGTGGGCACACATGTGGAGCTCAGGGAGAACTCAGGTTCCAGTGCTTGTCTTCTGCCTTGTGTGAGTCAGGCTCTCTTATAGTTTGTTACTGGGGACTCAGACTGTCTGTCCCACGCATCCCAACACAGGAGTTCTGGAGTTGAATCACATGCATGTGCTACTATGTCAGGATTTTGTATGGGTTATGGGGATCCACATTCACGCTTGCCCAACAAGTTCAGAAACCGGCACGGGAGTTTTGATAGCTTTTGTAGTAGAAAAGGAACTGTCGGACCAGGGGCCAAAGGTGTGCTTGGAAGCAAGCAGTGCTTTGCTCACAAAAGTACCACTAAAGTTCCTTCCCTCAAATGAAAAGCAAATGCTCCCAGTTCTTGCCAAGTTCTTAGAGCTAACTGAATAGGCTTTGACCTCTGTGGTGCGGCACTCCCAAACAGAATGTCAGGATGCCTTTAATCCATTAATTTCTGGGTACAGGAAAATGCTTTTCAAGCTTTCTTGGTGAGAGAACAGACTTGTTTCAAAGAATTGCATCTTCAGAATTTTGTTGAACATTTTTTTCATATGTTTCGGTGCAGCTCAGCTCTTGTTCATGGCTTAAATAAATTGGCACATTACAGTAAGTCCTTCTTCATGCCCTCCCCTGTGTTAGGCTTTGCCCACCTCTTCTCTTGAGTGGAGCATGAAAAATGAATTTGAACATGAGTGGAATCCATTTGGTGACTGGGGCTTCTATTGTAAATAAAATCATTCATTTGTTATGTCCTGTTGTTTTCAGCAGACAGTGTATTGATCTGTGGATTGCTATTCAGAAGGGTGCACGGAGCTCTAGCATGAGAGAGACAGAGCAGGTTTGTGGAGGCTTTGAATATGGTGTGTAGTGATGGAGACAAACCTTGCTCACTGGCCATACTGTATTATACAAATCATTTGTCAACAGTGTATTGAATCAGTTATTACAAGGAACAGATTCTCCGGGCCAGGAGCGTCACACACAGAATGCTATCAGGACCAAACAATGTTAGGATGATGCATGGGGGACAGCCTTCCAAAGTGTGTTTGTGAAGAATTAGATGAGGTAACTTAAAGGACATTTCTGCTGACACATTACAAACAAAAAGTTTGCTGCGATAGGAACTGTGTGGCAAGACACAGCCCCAGCAGATGGGAGAGAAAAACCCTGACACATGCTTTTTAAGACTAACTTTTACCATTTCCAGTGAGAAATGTTCACTTTCCTGGTTTCAGACCATTACCACATTTGTTCCTGAAAAAAATGAAAAATAATAAAAATAACTTCTTTTCTTAACTGTGCTTCTTGCAGAATAGATACTATAGATAAAAATGCCCTTTAGTCCTTTCAGAAATGTGTGTCACTTCCTGAGTGGGTTTTAATCTTGTGAATTTCTTTAATTGTTCAGGAAACCACAGTTATTAGTGATCTGCTGATCTTTCATTTCTCAGCACTGTTTTTTTAAACCTTGCTGTACAAATAAGAGGAGTGCAAGTGCTATTTTAATATCCTTATTGCTAAAGATAGAACTTTGATCTTTAAATTGCCACGAGCACATGTTTCTGCTCTACTCTGTATATTAGCTGGCTTAAATATTCCTACGGAGATCTTTAAAGATGTTCTGCTGGTCCCTTGGCCCTATCTGCGATAAGTTTGGTTTACTTATGGTCATATTTTTAAGTTGGCAGATTATGGCATTCAAAGATGTGTCCATGGTAGTGATTGACCAAGTGGGAGAGAAGTCTACATAAATATTCCCTCTTCTTGAGGTTTAACCACTTGCTGATAGCAGCCGCCATGGCACTGGTAAGTGGAAAATGGGCCGAGCTGGAATGCTCATCTTCTCCTTCTCCAGCATGTTTTTAGTGTAAAATGTGCCACAGAGGATCCTGTCAATTTCTTTTAGAAGACCTTGTGTGACAGTCATTTTTCTTAGGTGTTATCCAAGGAAATAACTGCATAGAAAACAAGTCATCTTTATCCCAAATGTCAGCTCAGGAGGTGATGGAGAGTTGATAATATCAGGGTGACTGTGAGGTAGCATTTAGGGTTAGCAGACAGCATTTGTCAAGGGTGCCAGGAAAAAAAAAAAAAGGAAGACCTTCCTGCTCAGCCCCCCTCTTCCAAGTTTACCTTTGGTTCCTAGACCTGAAACTTGTTCTTTTAGTGTATAACTAACTATAAATGGTCATCTGGTCCTGAAGCAATGAATTAGGTATTTTGTAGGTGTACAAGGAAGGTCTGAAGTATAATGGAGAAATATGTGTGGACTCCTCCCATAGACAGATTGCCTGAATCCAGTGCACCTTGGCCGCTGGGCCTCATAGAAGTGGCTTCCTTTTCACTGTGAGTATGCATCTTGACTTTCTTGTCCTGTTTCCCAGCATATTGCATGTGCAGATGATGTCAGAGGTTCTCACTAGGTCCCTGTCTCTTGATAATTTAGTTTTAGTCTTCTTTGTTTGACTGTGACTTCTTCATGTCAGGGTTTACCTTGTAGCTGCATCCCCAGTGCATGTGATGAGGAGGGCTGCCATGACTCGGTTATACATTGGAGGAGAAAGATTGAACTGGTTTTTCACTAACTGAGCCTTTTAGTGGTACATTTCTCAGCCCCGCACCAAAGCTGACAATGCTCTTCGTCTTTTCACAAGCAGAAAGCAATCCCTTTCCAAACAGCCAATCTATATACAATTCTGAGAGAGAAAGAGAAAAGGGGGGCATCAGGAATATTCTCTGTCCTGTTCAAGCCAAGGAGACATTGATAATTATGTTTCAGAATTGCACTTTGAGTATCCTGTGATGTGAAAAGCTGATCCCATTTCTATTTGTTTCCATGTTTAACTTTCTCAGGTAGCTGTGAACTGTCATGGTTCACAGCTACTGAACTCTGTTCATTATATCCCAGGCACATCTTTGACCTGCTTTCCATGCAAGTCATCAGATTGTAAAGAACAGGAAAGGCATGGTCATGGTGTTGCCAGCTCTGTGCTTGTAAGGGAGCATAATTGGGAGTAATGAATGGAATAATACATCACTATTCATAAAAATGTCACATAATTAACTCAAATAATGTAAAATATATTCAAATTTCCATTTGGCATGAAAATAGATTTACTAGAACACCAGGAGGCAGTTAATGTTTATCTTATATTTTCATACACATATCAAAACTGTTAGATTCTACTGAGCAAATATACGTGTTTTTGTTTTTGTTTTTTCTAAAACATAGTCAGCTGGCTTTCTTCTCATTGAGCCTTGGTATATTCCTTATTTGTTATTTATTATATATACATAATTTGTATATGTGTTCAATTGGTATAATTAGCATAACTAATTTATATTTATTACAAATTAATGATCTAATTTATTTACTTAGCTTACATTTCCTTCCTCAAGCTAATTGACTGAAAAAATAATGATAAATTTGCACAAATAGCTCTTGGGCACAAATCCTGCATCACTCTGCCTAAGGAGTCTGTGCAGCATTAGGTAACTGAACTAGTTTCTAATCTGAGCCAGTTTCCTGGGCTTCCTGCTACAGGCTGAGCATATCTCTGGAGTCTTGCTTTAGGTTTGTGAACCACAGCTTGCTTTCAGGATGTGTGTGGCTTCAGAAGGGGAATTATCTCTGTGTGTAACAATTGCAGTGACCATAAGCACTCACCAGTCTCAGCTGTAGTTCCTGGAATCTCTGTAGCACCAGGGAGCCACCTAGCTATTTCTGCAATGTGGAAAGATCTAAAGCGTCCAGAGGAGGTGGCGAGTAGCACTTAAAGGTAATCTAGAAATATTCCACTATTTTGGTAATGATACTGGACAGGCCAAGACGTTTCATCTCAGTGGGAGTATGAGGATTGATGGCGGAGGCTGTCAGAGAATCCTGGGATCCATCATGATGCCTATTCTTCAGCATCACTGAGTGTTGTATAGTTGTGGACTCACTGATGGGTGGACAGTAGAACATTTTCTCTGCTTCCAGTGGCCATCTTCCATACAGTTCGGGATACTGTGGCTGTGTGCAGGAGCTTAGGTCGGCACGGTGCTGCCTGCCTGCCTGCCTGCTTTCCTGCCTGCCTGCCTGCCTGCCTGCCTGTCTGTCTGTCTGCCTGTCTGCCTGCCTGCCTGCCTGCCTGCCTGCGTCTCCTTTCGGCAGTAGCCTTTGGTTGTCTATTAAACACAACTCACTACTGTCTAAGCTACAACAATGCTGTAAGTGGAGGAACTAAGAAAACATTTTGTGACCAACAGTGCTTTTTTGAGGTCAGTGTTCTTTCTTATCCTTCATCATCAATAAGCAGTTTAACTGGAAAAGTTGAGGCTCAGCACTGTCGTGACCCCCAGCCTATGGAAATCATGATTTAATCCAGGACTCTTGATTCTCATTCATTATTTGCTCCACTCCATGCTGACTGTGGTGTCCCAAGCAGCTGTACTCCTCAGAGTCTTAACCCTTTCCCATGAGCCCCATTTCCTGGTGTTGTCATTATTTACAATACGTGCTCTGCCATTTTTACTTGTCAGTCATTTTCTGTTGATAGCTTTAATATTTTATCTCTATTGCCATGGCGGCTGGTTGTGGAATAAAACTAAGCTGATGACTTCCAGAAATTGTCTGCTGTAAGCTGCACGGAGCCAGGCACAGTTGCTTGGCTACTGCATAATTTTTCTCTGAGGTGAAATAAGTCTGGGAAGGATAGGTTCTAATTTTTCTCTTTTCTTAGAAGGCTCTGAAATGGCTGGAGTTATCAAGACATCATTTCATCTTCAGGATTTATTTCTAGTTCAAGAGTTTTGTGGGAACTAAGATTTATCTGTTGAATGCTAATACTTTAAAAGTCAACCGTGATATTCTCTTTTCACCAGAGATGATTGCTTTAATAGTTGTTAAATAAGATGTGTCAGGATAAAAATAAATCAGCAGGAATTACATTAAAATGTTCACAGAGAGTGTTGCACATAAAGAATCTAGAAAACTCGTTGGTATTTTCTGTACTATTTGGGAACAAATGTCTCCCAGAGCTTTTGTGTGGGGCCATATTGTCTGTCATGTAATTAATGGAAGTTCAGCCTGTGACAGATACTGAGGAAGACTTACCATGCAGTGAAAGAGGCAGCTAGGACCTAAGCAAGAGGGTGACAACAGTTGGGGACACATCCTCCTTTTCCCCAATTACATGAGGAATAACGGCAAAATGAGACACACTTTGCTGAACAGCACACCATGTGCAAAGGAAGAATTGGTGAGGGCAAAGATAGGTGGCTGCAATGAGGCTTGCTGCCATTTGCTCCTCCTCGGTCTTCTGGAGTAGCTGCACCCATTGCACACCAGAGGTATCCATGGAAGGAGGCTGCCCTGTAGAAGGAAGTTGGCATCTCGTTCCCTGGGTTGATGGTGCAGGAGCTACAGAACTGTAGACTTCCATAGCCCTCTGTAAGGACAGGCAAGTTGCTTTGTGCAGCTTCCTGTTTTATGAATTTGGGTTTGTATGTGAACATGCAATAATGCTTGTGTCTCTTTTGCCTGGCTGTGAATACCAGGTAAGACAGGGACATTTTTTGATGGCATCTATCATGAGGGGATATGAAATGCTAAAGAGTAGTGTTCCTGGGGTCTGGGGATAGGGGATATGGAAAAACCTTTTGCTTCCCATAATAGTCTGTTGTAGCTCTTGTAGGAAGTACTCAAATGCCTATCTTAATATGTCTGCTGGTTGGTTCTGGGCAAGTACTATGTGTGTCAAAGTAGCATGGATTGCTGGTTATCCTATCTAATTGTAATGGTTATTTTTTAATCCGAGCATCTCAGAAGAATCTTCAGGGCCACAGGATACTGCCAATCCCCTGAGAAGCAGTAGTTCTCTCTTCTGAGTAATTGGCTGCACTTGCAGGAGGGCTTGAGCCATGAGGCACTGGTTTTCTGAACTGTTTCTTTCATTACATTTCACATGAAACTACCCTTATGTTTACCCCTTTGCTCTACACCTCTGCCTTTTGACATGACAGTCAGTGAGAAGTATTGATTAGTTGTGAGATTTTGAGGGGAGAAGAAAGTATGCTTATTCAAATCACTAGGGTGGTGTTTTGAATGAGAATGGACCCAGCCTAGCCTCTCACAGCTTACCATCCCTCCAACCCAGGCTCACATATTTGAATACTTGGTATCTGTTGTGCCCAGATCACAGGGACCCCCAAAAGACCACTATGGAGACCAAATCTCATATATAAAAGCAAAGAGCCTTTATTTCAGTTTGGAGACTGGTCTCTCTGTCTGTCCATTGGTGAGAGCAGAGAGCCATGAACCCAGGTGGAGTAGGATTTTTATCATAACAGAGGTTGGGGTGAGGGGATTTCCAGGGTTTAGGACCCTGATTGGCTGACATTTGCCTAAGGGTATCTGCAAAACAGAAACAGGTGTGTGCTAGACTCAGGGATATCTGGCCACCTTATCTAATGGTTGGAATGTTTGGGATGCCAGATACTTCCCCTTAATTCTGGCCCATTCCAGGGTGGAATCAGCTTATAGCTTTTCCTGGATCTGGATGTGGCCTGCCAGTAAGTCTGTCAAAGAAGCCTTGTCTGAGCCCCTAAGCCTGTTATGGCAGCTGTGTGGTCAAGCTGTTTTGGTCCCCCACAGTATCCAGTTGCTAAAATTATTTGGGAAGGATTAGAAGATGTGGTGTTGTTGGATGCATTATATCACTGGGAGTGGGCTTTGAGTTTTCAAGACTCCTGTAATGCCCAGTACAACCCTCTCTCTCTCTCTCTCTCTCTCTCTCTCTCTCTCTCTCTCTCTCTCTCACTCACTCTCTCTCCTTCCCTCTCTCCCCCCTCCCTTTATCTCCTACCCCTTTTGCCTGGTAACTGTGGATAAAGATAAGAGATCCCAGCTGTTCCTTCTCTCCATTGTCATGGACTTTAACCCTCTGAAACTGTAAGATAAGTAAACATTTTCTTTTGTAAAATGCTTTGGTCATGATGTTTTATCACTACAATAGAAAGTAACTGAGACCACTGGGTATTCTTTTGTTTTGTGTGACGTCTATGTGTATGAGATGTGTAAGAGTGTGGGTATTCACATGTGGAGGTCATAGGGCAACTTTAGAGAGCCCGTTCTTGTTTTCTACCTTTGTATTTTGAGGCAGGGTCTTTTGTTGCTATGCCATATGTTCTAGAATAGCTGGTCCATGAGCTTCTAGGAGATGTTTCTCCTCTTTCTACCATCAGTAGGTTCTAGGGAACCAAATTTAGGTTATCAGGCTTGAATGGAAAGTGCTTTTATACCCACCAAGCTAGCTACCTGACTCCACTTGGCATTCTTTTTTTTTTTTTTAAGATTTATTTATTTATTATGTATACAGTATGTATGATTGCAGGCCAGAAGAGGGCACCAGGTCTCATTACAGGTGGTTGTGAACCACCATGTGGTTGCTGGGAATTGAACTCAGGACCTCTGGAAGAGCAGTCAGTGCTCTTAACCTCTGAGCCATCTCTCTAGCACCCCACTTGGCATTCTTAATAGAATCTGGAAACTAAATTATTAATTACTTGACTAAATAAATGTTTCATTTAAATTATGTCTTTACAAAAGCAATCTAGTTTATATAAAATGTATAACATTTTAGAGTTATATTTTTTCTAATTATAAAACTACTTATCATGCAACATAAAAATATAATATCATTAAGCAGAAATAACTTCTAATGAAATTTCATCTTTTTTTTTTTCAGTTTAATCTTATGTACCTTTCTGAAAAAGAGATATAACCTTATTTTAACTCACCTCATTGTTAATGTTTTCTACTAGTTGATTAATTAATTAATTAATTTTATGCATATGGATGTTTTGCCTGTATATATGTCTGTGCATCACTTCTGTATCTGGTACCTATGTAGGCCAGAAGCAGTTCTCAGATCACCTGGAAATAGACTGATGGATGATTGATCTTAAGTCACTATGTGGGTGCTGAGAATTGAACTTAGGTCCTCTGGAAAAACAGACAGTGTTCTTAACCAATGATCCATCTTTCCAGCCCTACTCTGCTATTTTAATATGTCCTTAAAGGAGATTTTTTTTTTAAGATAGTGTAATGTGTCCCTGATAGATGTGTCATAGCTTTTTTACTTTGGACTTTTTCAAGGTTCATGGAATGAATGTTTTACTATTGTTGCATTTCTGATAATTTTTTAAAGTAGGAATCAATTACTTGCTCACATGGTATGAGTTGTTTACACTGATAAGTATCTATCGTTAACTTTATCCTGGCAATGCATGAGGGTTTATATCTTACCATACCCTCATACAACTTAAGAATTCACTTCTTGGGTTTATCCTAATCTTGGCCAAGATGATACACATCTCAATATTTTCATATATATCATCTTATTGCTAGTGGGATGAACTTCTAGAGGTCTTTATGAGTTAATTTTGATATATTCCTTTTTAAGTTCCTTGGCTACTTTTTCTGCCATTTTTGTTTGTTTGTTTTTAGGAGACAAACCTCTGCATGCCATATTTGTTGCAGAAATTGTCCTGTTGTGGCATCAGCTTTCCATGTTTGCTTACACCATTATTGAGAAATAGATGTTTTATAATAAGCTTAGTAACCTCCTATGTGCATTTTCCAGTTCTTTTGTGCTTACAAAGTCTTTCTATACTGAGATCAGTGAAATAGTGAAATATTTATATATATTTTCTTGTGTTTTTTTGATGATGGTTCTTTTTTCTTTACTTTACTTTTAACTAGCCTATGTTCACCAACAGGTTCTTAGCACTTCATAGACATGTTTTAAAAATTCACTTTATCATCTCAGCAGCCCTTTGAAGGAGGGAGAGAATACAATTCCCGAGGTTACAGATGAAGAAGCCATGGTACAGCATAAAGACAGACAAGGATTTGAGAAGTGTGGCCATATTTCTGCAATCTGAAAATAATAATACTCTTTACTGAACTTCCAAGTCATAGTTTATAATCATAAATTTCCAGTTTTACATATTCTTTGCATAAAATGATACTGAAATATAGGAGGAATGAAGTGACCAAGGGTGTTCTGTACAGTATGATGCTATGTTAAATGGCCAATATCTAGTAAATACCACACAATTCATTTTTCAGTGTGTAATTCCTTGGAAAACATAAGTCCTACACTGTAGTTCCTAGGTAGCCAGATCTTCCTTGGCAGCTGAAGACTGTTCTTTGGCACTGATGAAGAACTCAGAAGCCACAGGAGTATCAGTAAATCATTCTCCTGTGTTCCCAGGGAGGAAGATGTAGAATAGCCTCAGAAACGTCTGTTTGCTATGGTTCTAATGCTACTAGGGGACAGGCACAAGTATGCTTTATGGGGTTGAATAAAAACTGAAGACTGTGTAAAAAGAATAGCAGGAGTTGCATCACATGTGGATGTAAGAAGACAGGTTTAACAACCCAGATTCTTTATTCATATATCACAGTACCAACTTGAATGACCTTTATGAGTCATTAGAGATAAAATCAATAAAAAATAACTGCCCAAATAAAACTGTACCTAATCTAACCTTCAGGTGGTGTTGACTCTTGATTCTTAACTGCTTACTCATTTTTGTTCTTAAAAAATATTTTTAAGTTGCTCAACTTAATGACTTTCTCAAATGTTTTTGTAGCCAAACTCAACAAAAATTGCATTGCATTGAAGAATTGCCTGTTTGACTTTGAACATGAAAGGGTTTTGAAAATAAGATGTACTACTCATCCTCTGTAGGGTGGAGACTCCAGTGATTTTTCTTCCCCCTCTTTCTCTTAAATCAAAGGCAGATGAAGTATGCATCTAAATTGAATTCTCCATTCACTGTTGCTGCTGTTCCTGTGTGGATGCAGTGGTTCATTCTTACTCCACTGATCCCTAATGTTGCTTCAGCTGTGAGAACATATAATTCAGGATGAAGAGTCTTCCTGCAAGACTAAATCTTTGTTTTGCTGGTTTCTTTAGAATTCTCATAGACTGTGCCTTGAAATTTTGTCTTAGTATGTGACAAATGTTACTTGCTTTTTTTTCTTTCTTGATGGTGTCAAAATTTGAACCTAAGAACCCCGTGCAAGCTTGGCAAATGCTCTGCCACTGAACTGAATTTTCAGGTAGGCAAGTGGTATTTTAGCATCCATTGCCACTTTATGAGGTCAATATCTCGTAACTCCATTGTGTAGATGACAGAATGTGATCCTTTCAGTGTCATTTCTCTAGACCAGACAGTTACTGACTGGCAGAGACAGCTTTCAAACCCAAGTGGTCTGACCTGAGTCTGTGCTTTAAATAAGTGCCCCTAGAGCCCCCAGGATCCCAGAGACTCTTTTAGGGAACCTAAGAGGTCTTTCCCTTTTCCAGTTGTGGTGTCTGTATGAGCCCCTCAGGTACCAAGATTATCACAATCAGTTGGATGCATTTAAAGACCAAAAGAAGAAATAGTTGTCTCCCATCATGCCTTTGTCTGAGAAGAGCACAGTACCATTCTTGGCTCTATATTTTGTTCTGGAAAAATGTGATTACCATAAAATATTATTCATGTGACTATGATGAGGTTTTATAAAGAAATGAATAGATATTTTAGGATTTTCTTAGTTTTAATTTTTATCAAAAAGTGCAGTTACATGAGGACATGATGCACACTGTAGGGAGGTACAGAGAACAATAGTTAATGGATGACTTCTCCCTGTGTGTGCTGACCCATGGTGTGCCTCTTCAGTCTCTTTTCTATTGTTAGCTTTGCCCTATCTCCTACTATTTTGCTCTAATTTTTACTTTAAAAGAAGTGAATCTCAGTGTGTACAAGTTTCTGTATTTAATTCCCAGGAGCCATCCTCCGTAGCCTAGCCTGCCCCCAATACCAGCCTTAGTCCCTAAGGGCAAAGATGTCTTTGGCCTCTGAGAAGCAAGATCTAGGTAGGGTTCAAGACTGTAAACTTCGTGCCTGGTTCCTAGGTGTGAGTCCCAGTTCATCTTTTGACCAGGAATTGGCTCCAGGAGCTATATAATGACTTTCATTCAATTGCTTTCTACTTACAGTAGGGATATCAGCCTCAGGGGTCTGTTATGAACATCATGTGAGCTAATGCATGCAAAATGTGTAACTTGTTCCTGATGCACAATAGGCTTAGTAACTAGCTCCATTTGTTGAAGTCTGTGACAGTTATGGGACCTTTAGGGGACTCAACTGGGATTTATGTGTTTCTTAGTTTTCTCTTTTTCTTAAACATTTGTTAATTAAAGCACAGCCTTCCCTTTCTAGCTGTTTCCTTTGCAAAGCCAGGGCTATGAAAGTGGCCATTGTTTGTTGTATATGATTAGCTCACTAGGGATGGGTTTGCTCAGAATTCATTTGTCTTCTGGTAAATCTGTATGCACCGATATTAATGCCGCCAGCCCTCCTCCTCTGCTGAATTCCCTCAGCTGTGTGCATTCACATCCCGTAAATGTATAGATTTTCTTTTCCCCTTCTCTTCATTGTGTCAAGGGTCATTGTTTATGTTCTGTGCCAGATATAGGCAAGATTTATTGTTTGTGCCTGGGATTTGCAGCCTCCTTGACAGCTGTTACCCACTATACCTTTCTCTCCAAAGCACTGTTCTTTATAACTTCGTCTTCTGCTAGTATCAGATTACCTTTGCTTGGGCCTTGTGTCCCCTACTGTCCCACTCTCTCCTGCAGGCTGAAGGCATCCCTCTAAAGGACATCACTATTTACATGTGGTTCATTGGTAGCACCCACTCTTTTGTCTGCCCTTCTCCTTGTCATTTCCTGGGGCAACTCACAGCTCCCCCTGGGGACTTGGTAACCAGCTGCACTTTATCCAGCATGTGCACATGCTCTTCTGTCAGGTCTTCCCCCTGGAGGCTGCTCAGCAGGAGCCATCTACTGTCAGTGTAGATGGCAAAGGAAGAGTCTTCTATGTCCGAAGATAGTCTGAACATCTTGCCTGTTCATCAAGTCCTTTGATACCAATTTCACATCTTCCCTTTACAGGCTTCTACTTGTTCTATTAAAACGGATGTTAAATGTTTTGTGAAAAAGATTTGAGGATTTGGGATTAAAAAAGGATTCTCACCCTGTCAGTTCTGAGCTACAAAACATTTACCAGAAAAATGTGCATATATGTATGTGTATAAATGTATGCATATGGAAATTGTTTTCAGAATTAAATATTATGTATTTTGTTTATTTAGATTAATCCTTTTGACAGTCATAGTTTGAACTACCTTACAGACAGACAGCATGATAGATTTACTTTGTTAGTGAGAAAATGGGGCAGAGGGAAAATATCTGGCATAGTCTAAATGCAGTATGTGAATATAATGTTCAAAATAAAAGTACTTGGAACTTACAGTAAGGTTGAAGGAGCCTGTCCTGGAATAACTTATTCCTACTCAAAGCCTCTAACAGCTTTGGTGTTCCTCCTGCTTCTTCCTAGACACATAAACGCTCCTTTGTCACACCAACCAGTGGTAGCAGAAGCACACGTCCTTATGCTTCTCTCCAAAACAGCCCATTGTACATCCTGAGAATAAAGGTGCCTTCGTCCATTTACAACTTCAGCCAATTTACTGCATGCAGGAAGTCCACATAGCTGGTGATGTAGCCTTGTGGTGATATACTTAGATGCTTTTGCTGGCCCTAGATATTGTCTTTAGCACCAGGGGAAAATAAAGTCTTTATCAGTTCAGTAGCATCATCATAATTCCATGCCATATTTCTTTAATTGGCTTCTTGCCTCCATGTCACAAGATCGAGTCAGGGCCAATAACTTACATCTGGTTGTTAATTCTTTTAATATCTTTTAATCCATAATATTTCACTATCTATCTTGGTTCTTCATAAAATTAAATCATGTATAATTTCCAGGACAGCAGCTATATGCCACACTCTGCTTGATTGACTTATCTCATTGTTTTCCTGTGATTCCATTTAGGTCAAGTATTTCTGGCAAGGACAGAGAATGGGTGTCTTTGTCTATATACCTCTGTGTCACATCAGAGGACATCGTGTCAGGTGGTTGGAATCAGTACTGGCAATGCCAAGCTTGACTGCTTGGTCAAATGATGACTGCTGGATCACCCCACTGTAAAAGACAGGTCAAAAGTGTTTTAATTTAGTGTATAGTTGGGACTGCAGACCACTCATTATTTGTAATAATAATAACACAAAGCTGAAGCGACCGTAAAGAAGAACTGAGCTTATCAGTTGCAGATTCTTTGGGCAAATCAAATTTAAATATGGAGTTTGGTGGGTTTTCAGTAATGAACACATTGCCTTGATAGAGGCAGAAACATGTTTGCTCAAATGAGAAGGAAGTTGGATTGATTGGCATCTGGAAACATGAGTCTGTTTGTTTGTTTGTTTGTTTGTTTGTTGTTGTTTGTTTGTTTGCTTTTGTTTTTTCAAGACAGGGTTTCTCCATGTAGTTTTGGTGCCTGTCCTGGATCTTGCTCTGTAGACCAGGCTGGCCTCGAACTCACAGAGATCTGCCTGGCTCTGCCTCCTGAGTGCTGGGATTAAAGGCATGCCCCACCACAGCCCAGCATGAGTCTGTTTTTGATTGGATGATTTTTGGCTAGACTTAATGTACTGATTGACTGACTTTCAGTAACAACAGAGTGTTACTACTCGCTGGCTCCAGACAGCATCAGTTGTTTCTGGGTAGTTCTTGTAACCATGGTTCCAATGTTTTCCTTGACTTTTCACAAGTTTAATTCTCAGGTTAATATCTTTTCTCCCAATGCTGATCCACCAACAGTTTGATTTAGCATTTATTCATGATAGTTGCCTGAGTAATTATAGGAAGTTTACAAGATAGTAACTTTTCCATTCCATTGTTCTCTGAACATTTATTTCCTGGTTCTTTTAACACAAACACAGAGATACAGACACACACAGAGAAACACACACTTGTTTTAACTGTGTCTGTTGTCTCATCCATTTGACTCAAATTGTATTCAATTCTGGGCATGATAATCCATTGCTGTCATGCCCTTTTGATCGTGCCCAGCTGGAGCAGGTGCCCTTCAGCAAGCTGTCTGTGACTTTTGACATGATGGCTCTTTTAGTTAAGCACTTTCCTGTTTCCTGGCAAACCATGTTTTAAGTTCATGTTGTACTTTCTCAACTCTCCAGCTGGAAGTAGTTTTTTCAAAGAACCCTGGATCATAGATAGCTACTCAGGTAACACTATAGCACATCTTGTGAAAAAGACTGGGATGTATGTATGACTCATACAATTTACATCTTGAATTGATACTGACTCTCTCATTGAAATTCAGCAGGATCTGGGCACCTTCTCTCCTACACCTACTTCATTTTTTTTTTCATTGCTTATATTTAGCCTACAATCCCATGATATATGGTAAACAACATTAGAATTGTGACACCAGAATATAAACTTTTGGTCAAAGAAGAATGGTTTGGATTGAAGTTACCTTTAATATTAGATTGTTCTGAGTTGTGTTTTGGTTGTCTGGAAAAACACAGCATAATCTTTGTACAGTGTGAAGACAGTGGTGACCACATCTATATAGCTCAGCATCGATGAGATGTGATGGTAATTACAGTTGAGCATTCATCAAGGCAGGCTTTCTAAGTCATCTGTCGCTTGCAAGTAACAAATGTAGCAATAGCAGATTATATTTCATTGTATGAGTGCTATAAGCAAATGTTAGTGGACTTTCTACAAATCATGCATGAAATATGACAATAGGAAACAGAAGAGTGAACCCATTAAGATCTTGAATGTGGATTTAGACCAACAAAGAAGTGAATCCAAATGTAGCCATTTGTTACCTGTTTGGTTTTGGCAATGTTGTTACCCTATCTGAGCATCAGCTTCTGTGTCTATCAAAGCAATGAGCTGAAAAGGCATGCAAAGCATGGGATTCCTAGAGAAAGCTGAATGGTAACAGATATCAGAAATAATTGTGATTGTGAGACGGTTTTAGTGTCTTAGTTGCAGAAATGGCAGTCTCCTTGGGATTCTGCCATGGAATGATATATCTCCAGCTATGCATGTGCCTGTGTCATGAGGAACTGTGGGAGTCCAGTTCCCAGGGCAGACCATCTGTTCTGTCAGTCCTGGCTCTGTTGCCTGGGCCAGGAGAGGTGTTTGCTTTGGCAGATTATCAGATCTGTTTTTGCAGGCAAAGGAGTGGGGACCAAAGAACTGAGGTGAAGTGACTTAGTGAATCCAACAGATCCACTTTGTGGTGGCCATTCTAGGGAGATTGTCACTTTTGTATGTGTGCATGTGTGTGTGTGTGTGTGTGTGTATGTGTGTGAATGTGTGTGTGTGTGCATGTGTGTATTTGTGTGTGTCTGCATGTGTGTGTGTATTTGTGTGTGTGTGTGTGTGTGTGTGTGTGCATGTGTGTGCATGTGTGTATTTGTGTGTGTGTGCATGTGTATGTGCATGTGTGTGTTTGTGTGTGTGCATGTGTGTGTACGTGTGTGTGCATGTGCGTGTGTGCGTGTGTGTGTGTGTGTGTGTGTGTGTGTGTGTGAGGTCAGAGGTCATTTTGGAGTCAGTTTCCTCTTTCCACCCTGTGAATCCCAAAATTGAATTCTGGTCTTCAGATTTGTTGACAAAAGCCTTTACTTACTGAGCTATCTTGTTGGCCCCTGATGATTTGCTTTTGTGCACAGTATAAAACACACTAACTTTTTATCACAGCCTTCAAAGGCCTTTGCTACTCATATTTTTTCTCCAATCTTATTTCCACCAGGTCTTCCATTCTTCGAGCCTTGGCATTATAGCCTCTCCATGCTTGTTGCTGAAGACCCCTGCAATAACACACACTTTTCTACCCACCCACCTTCCTGGAAGAGTGTCATGTGAAAGGTAGCTGTCAGCCGTGTGTGCCTGTCCATGCGCCTGTAAGGAGCATCAGTGGACTGTGTCATTGTTGTTATTTTACCAAAGAAACTAATTTTTTATAAGTCTCAAGCCTGTCACCCATGAGGATGCCAGACAGAACTCTCAGGCCTTCACATTTCACCCATGGCCTTGTTAATTAATCAAAAGACAATAAGATTAATGATAAAGTTGGTCATGTTTGTAAAATTTTCCTAAAAATAAGAAGTGACCCTGATTTAAAACAAAACAAAACAAACAAACAAACCAAGAAAACAGCAGCCAAGTGGCCTAATAATCTCTTCTCAACAGAAGTAGAGATAATTTAACAGAAGGATGCTGTATCTCTTAACTGTGTGGTTCTCATCACTTTATACCTTAGTAGAAGTGAATTTAGGAAGAGCTCTCTGTCCATCAGACAGCAAAGAGCTATGGGAATGCTAATGAATCCTCTTTAGGAGGCAGAACTATAAGAGTTTATCAACATCTTGATGAGGGCTATCAACCATGGACTTGAAAAGTTTTCTGGGATTTTTCCATAGGAAAAATTTAAATTAAGAAAAATGAAAACTACTTCCAGGACCAAGAAGTGGCTCAGGGGGTAAAGCACTTGCTGCATGAGCATGAGGACCTGAGTTCGGATCCTGGGACTCACAAAGTATGCCAGATGTGCTACCGCCAACCTGTAACCAGTGGTAGGAAATGGTGAAAGGAAATCACAGAGGCTCGCATGGCCAGTTGGTATAGCTGATTCTGTGGCTCCAGGTTCAGAGACTCTGTGTCCAAAACATAAGGCAGAGAATGGTGGAAGAAGACACTCGTGTCAGCCTCTGGCGTCACACACATGCATAGGTACCTACATATACACACGAACGTGTACACACGTTGTTTTTAACAAAATCTCAATCATTTGATTTTACCAATAACGTCTTGGAGACAGATGCTGGAGTCAAAGCCTGCTGGCTTAGAGAGGAAGAGAAAGCACCCAGCTGACCTTCCTCCTCAGTTGACATCCCAGAAGCCTCTTTCTATACCATCTCAAACAAGAGACTCTCTTCAAACTGAATGTCCCTCCTGTAGAGTGATGAATCTCTTCTGCCTTCCTGTTCCTGAATAACCAGTCAGAGGCTTAATGTTAATTAAACTTAAATGTTTGGCTGATGGCTCAGGCTTGTTTTTAACTAGCATTTACAATTTAAATTAACCCATTTCTATTAATCTATATATTGCCACATGACTGTGACATTACTGATCTGCTGGCATCTTGCTACATGGGTAGCTGGATGGTGTCTACCTTGACTCCACCTTTCTTCTTCCACCTGGCTCTTATTCTACCTTTCCATAGGCTTAAGCAGATTTATTTATTAACCAATGGGAGCAATACATATTCAGAGCATACAGAAAAACCACCCCACATGACCCCTCCCTTCTACCTCCTGTGCATCTCTCTATCCATCCTCTTGACTCCCTCTTACTCTCTATAGTTTAAGCCTGTGTTCACTTCCTGTCAACTGGTTGCTTGCTCTGCCTCTTGACCTATGGTTGACTTTATTTAATCCTGTTTACAATATTCAAGCAGAAAGATCTTGAATTAAAGGTGTGTGCTAGGGCCAATCCACACCACAGTTAGAAACAGGTTTTTCCAGTAACACAATCTCGGGGTTCACAGTGTGATCAAGTATCTTGCAATGCATACACATACATAAACACACACAAATATACATATACACACATACACACAAAAATAAATACACACACATATATACACGGGCACCCACAAATACATCCCTCAAGCCCAACTAACATGACTTCCCAATTCATTTTGATTATAGTAAAGTAATAGAGCTGTGAGAGACTTTGGATGGCAAGCTCCTCCACATGGACAGAGAAGGGAAGAAAGAACAATAGAGAAGAGAAAGGTGGACCTGTGTTGGTTACAAGCCTCTAGAAATTGCTTTTGCAGTTCTAACATACATTGTTTGAAAACAGATTTTCAAGAATAGGGCATTGCTAATAAAAGATGTTTATTGACCGATTTTTTTTTTTCTTTTATATATAATGATAACAGCTGCCACTTGCCAAGTGCTGCCTTTCTTAGGTAATTTCACTGTATACATATACTAGAAAGAACTTAGAGTCAGGGAAGAACCTGTCCAAATTTGCACTGGATAAGACCAGCTTAACTGCAAAATTTACAATGGTTGTTCATCAGTCCATCAGCCCCATCTCAGCCCTGAAACTAGCCTTGATTTGGTAATTGGTCTGTTTTGCTTTATTTTGTTTGTTTGTTTGTTTCTGAATGAAGAAAAGAAATAAACATGAATTTCAGATAGATTTCTTTATTCAGTCTTTGGATGTGGGGATGTGGGAGCTCAATCTCATGTGTCCTTTTCATTTTCCAACTACTCCTTTGAGGCAGGGTCTCTCCATAAACTGGCGCTTGTCCCATTTTGGCTAGCCTGGCTGCCTAGCAAGCCCTCTTTCTACCCTCTCCTCTCCAGCACTGGGGTTTAGCCATGTGCTGCCTTGCCTAGGCTTTCCATAGGTACTGGCAATCTGAACTCAGATCCTCCTGCTCTCACAGCAAGCAGCTTCCCCACTCAGGTATCCACTTAACCATCCAGGTTTCCCTTTTACATATTTTTTGTTTTGTTTTTCTGGTTGAATTATAACTCATATCCAAACAAATGGAGAAAAAATTCTTTGGCAAATTTTCAGGGCTTAGATGATATATAAACCTTCACCAATGATGGCAGGTACAGAAGCAGGCCCTCTTGTGCCTAGGATGCCTCAATTCCTCCTGGTAGTATCATTTGCTACATCGCACTTAAACTTCATCTTAAACATCAAAATTTGTGTTTTCAGCCCATTGAACACATTGCAGTTGACCCTTTTCATCAGACTTGGGAAAATAATTGGAAGCTAAATAACAACTAAATTAGATTTACATAATTAGATTTAATACAGGACAGAATAGCTACCCAGCCATGCCGCCAATGGGAAACCACTACAACCTTCCACAAGTTAGTTTTTAAAATTAATTTTCTTAGCATATTTTAATTTGCAATAATTCTCCTTATTGGTTTTGTCCATTGCTTTCTCATTTGCACTTGTGGTTGAGGCTTAGCTCAGAGAATATGTGCTGTCCTGAACCTCAGAAAGCTTCATGAGACTCCTCAGATCAATGTGGAGTATTCCTTCATTAGCTGGGTTCTGCAGTGGTGTAATCATTAGTGAATGACTGGGATGTCACACTTAGGTTAGAATAAGGAAGAGCTTGAAATGGATAACTGAGCAGCCCTGTTCAACCAGAAACTAGAGTAGAATTGGGGTGAGTGACTGTGAATGTGCTTACATAGCAGGGAAGCTTTTACACTGAGAATGCATGGCATAATTTATGTATTTATTTTATTATTTATCTCTTGAGTTGTTTATCTGTGCAGTAAAACTAGCCTTATTTTATAATGTAATCCATAAAGGCCACATAAAATGGGACTTATTTTCCCCTTCTTCCTAATGAGTACTACATGCATTGCTTATGAATAAAATGAACAAAAGTTTAATGCTGTTAATTTTTCTAGTTACAAAAGCATAAAGAAAGTAAAAAAGACTCTTAATCCTATTGTCAAGAGGGAAAACTGTTATTCTTTTAAAATGTTTTGTTTTATTGTCATGGTCTAGGGTAAAATTGCATATATGATGTGCTGTTAATTCCACTTCTGACATTTCCTTTCTAAATCGTGTTCTTAGGCTTTGTTTTCAGTGGGTCAGTAACAGCCCATTGCTTCTCTTTCTCATGGTTCTTCACCTGGCTTTGACTATTTGCTTTTTGGCTTTTTGCTGTTTTCATGCTGTACCATAGTGTTTGCATACTCATTGGAAAAGCACTTCTCTGTTAGGTACACATACAGTGATGCTTTGCAGAGCACATGGTAACTCATACATTTAAATGGTCTAATGTGAATTTGCATCTATTTGGTCATGAGCAAATTATTGAATAGGTTTTTAAAAGCGTATCACTCCATTTTTAGTTGAGAAGAAATCAAGGCTCAAATTAGTAGTTTATGCAAAGTCTCAGCTAAGGGAAAGTTAGAGCTAACTACCTGATTTTCTTATTTTAACCTCTTTGCATGGAACCATTCCAGTATAGATTTAATTGTGTTGTTTTCAGAGATGTTTAATTTTTCTTATATAATTGAACATTATGTCACATCTGAATAGGAACACTTAACTGTGGATTTTCTAAAAATCACTTCAGTGGACTTCTAAGTTGTAAACATATTTACAATAGATATATAAGTCATCAATTTGAAGCATATAAATATTGGTCTCTGCTATTAACATAGGGTTCTTTTCAGCCATTTTGAATTCACACTATGTAGTCACTGCCATTGCATTCTGGGTCTAGTTGTTGGTCCTATTAAGTACCTACCACAATGCTTGTTACACAGTGGGTATTCATCAAGAAATTGATAAATGGTCATGATACCTGTTAATGAGGCATGACGTTACTGGGAGAAAATGGGTAAATGGAGTGCAGTGGGGTGTTGGAAAATAAGACATATGCTCTGCTTCCCAGAACTTTGAGGGTTCCTCAGAGGGTGCAGACCTAAATGCATGAAGAAAGTAACCAGGTCAGGACGTTTGATTAAATGTCAAATAAGGAGACGAAACAGTGATTTGTATCACAGTTGCCATGGGAAGGGACATGCTGTGTGTGGTCCTCCAGGACAGCTCCTGGCAGAAACAGGTTACATCAGTGCTCAGTTCCTTGTTCACTGATCACTGAGAAAGCTGTAGCTGTTGCTTTGCTCTTCCTGTGTTCTAAGATCTAACATTGTAACTGCAGGACGAACAGGTCTTAGATGTCTGCTGAGGGTGACAACTACCATCATTTTCTCCCTGCCTGCATTACTGTGGGGTTCAAATGAAGTCATTTTTCATATCGCTGGCATGCTAGAGCAGCTTGATTGCTTCTGTCTCTGAAACCTCGTATGTCTACTCAGTGAGCTGTCAATTGTAGATGGTCATAATCTTTGCATGTTTGCTGTACCAGAGCCAAGAAGCTCGTTGTTAACAAAACCGCTACATTTCAAGTGCTTATTGTTGTTAATATTTCACTACTACATGGGCTGTGTGTACAAATAGTTGTTCATAAGAGTGGCTGAAAAAACATATGTTATTATTTGATTACTTTTCTATGGGAAGAAAGTGTGATTGCAGAAGTATGTAGCTTTTTGGCATTTCTTCTTAATGTGAATATTAGATAATTTTGGCTTAGTGTAACAGATTACCAGGGGGCTAAAAAAATCACCTGAGGTATTGGCTAAAATGTTAGATAGGAAGAGCCTGACACCTTGGTGCTAGGATTCTGACTTAGGAAATTGAGATAAGAAATAGGAATTAGAATTCCAAACAAAGCAAAGCCCTCTGGATAACTTGTGACATACATATAGGAACCAGTTTAGAAAGGCAATGTTTTGGACAGTGGGAATCTACAGAAATAATGAAAATGTGGGTTAGTTTGTATCTTTTAATTTCAAAGAAATAAATCTATAGGAGTATTATAGGATGCTATTGCAATTCCACATGGCTACATGAATTAACTGTTGAACTCTTTTTTTGTTTTGTTTTGTTTTTGTTTTTGTTTTTCAAGACAGGGTTTCTCTGTATAGATGGATCTAACTCTGTAGACCAGGCTGGTCTGAAACTCACAAAGATTCACCTGGCTCTGCCTCCTGAGTTCTGGGATTAAAGGTGTGCACCACCATCGCCTGGCCTGTTTAACTCTTGTATTTATATGCATGCCATAGTTCATACAGGATAAGTAATGGCTGCCTACAAGATGTTACCAGCAAACATTACATATGTACTGGAGTCTGGCCCTCAGATCAAGTATTTTTTAAGTCATCTTTATAAAGGGTAATGAGGAATGTTTTCTTATGGCTCAGCTTATTTTCCAGAGTGGCTTGTTCTTAGAAGTGTGAGTCAGGTTTTTGATCACTAATTTTACAAGTTTTCCTGTAAGTACTTCTGGCTCAAAGAATCTATTTCACTTTGAGTCAGCTCAACAAATTGGAATGTTACCTGTTATCTGCCAAGCCTATGTTACTTGATGGGGATGATACTTCAAAAAAAAGCCAGTACTTATGCGATATTTACTGCAGATCAGATACTGTTAACACTTTTATAGTCGGCCAGTTGACCCAAGGAGTGGGGCACCAATCAGCCGCTGTTAGCTTTGCTGGAGGATTTTAATTCACCTAAATCTTATAAAATTCTGTTAAGCTTCTGTCCCCACCTAACAAAGGGATTTGGCTGAGAGAAGTGACCTTCTTCATCCAAGGCGGTTTCAGGATCTAACTCCAACAGTTAGTTAGATCCAACTCCTGAGTATTTTCATTCTGTTTCTCTTAATTAATTAAACTACCATTATATCATTCCTCCCCTCTTTTCCTCCCCCATCCCTCCCATACCAGTTCTCCCTCTCCAAAATTTATGGTTTCCTCTTTTTTAACCATTGTTGTTAGACACATACACACACACACACACACACACACACACACACACACACACACACGAGAGAGAGAGAGAGAAAGAGAGAGAGAGACAGAGAGAGATACAGAGAGAGACAGAGACAGAGAGAGACAGAGAGAGACAGAGACAGAGAGAGACAGAGACACAGACAGAGAGAGAAACAAATAAATAGAGCATTCTAACTCTATTCAGTGTTGGTTGCATGTATATTTTTCTAGGACTGACCATGAGGAATTGGCTAACCAATCAGGGGCTCATTCCCAGGGCAGAGCAATTCTCCCTCTCTCAGTTGTTACTTGCTTATAGTTCTTCATCTAAGGGTTGGGCCTTGTGGTATTTCCCCATCTACACTGGGATGTCAACTGCTGTTGATCTTCTTCAAGTCCTGTTTGGGGAGCCATGTTACTAAGGTGTCATGCAGCTTTCCTGTCTTGGCTAGAAGGGACACTCTCACAGTGTACTTCCTGATCTTCTGACTTGCAACAGTTTTCCCACCATTTCTTTTGCCATGTTTCCAGCCCTTGGGTATAAGACTGTTTTATCAGTTGGGCCTGGGGATCCCACTGCCAGTTGTTCTATGAGTTTTTATTGGTCATGGCTTGCTGTAATGGACTCCATCTGCTTCTTTGTGGGTGTAAGAATCAGTACTTAGAATACAGTTGGGGTTGCATTGTTTTAGTCAAGTGGTGGTAGTAGATCTGCCTGTGATGGTCACTAGCCATGTGCGTGGCTAGAAATACAGTATGAGGTATTAGTCCTCTCCGATTGGATAGGCTTGAGTACAATTAGTCAAGTGTTGGTTACTGCCATGATGTAAGTGCCACTATTGCACCTTTATGGATATCTGGCCATCCTGATCATTGTGGTGACTCATAGGTGTCAGGGATGGGTAAGAACATTGGTTGCTTTTCTTCTCTGGCAGCTTACACATCATGTTCTGGTACTATAAGAGGAGATACTCAGGAAAGAGGCTTTGGGGTCTATTCTAGCTCAAATCCTTCAAGTCCTATGTCCATGTGCCTGGTGTCAGTTACCTTCAACTTTTGAAAGCAACCAAAGGTAACTGCAGTAGCCTATATTGTTTTGGGATTACTTGGACTCTGCTGATCAACAACTCAAAAGCAAATTTCTCATTCCTGATAGTGAGGTTTTTGTTAGATAGTCTATGCTGTCCAGTTTTGTATCAACTTGACACAAACTAGTGTCATCTGAGAGGTGGGATCCTCAATGGAGAACATGCCTCCATAAGACTGGGCTGCAGGCAGTAGGGCTTTTTCTTAATTACAATTGATGTGAGAGGAGCCACCCCTGGGCTCTATAGGAAAGCAGGTTAAGAAAGCCATGAAGAGCAAACCAGTAAGCAGCACCCATCTACGGCCTCTGCATCAGCTTCCTGCCTCCAGGTTCCTGTTCTGTTTGAGTTCCTGCCTGACTTACTTTGATGAGGGACTACAATGTAGAAGTTAAAGCCAAAGAAGCCTTTCTTTCCTAACTTGTTTTTGGTCATGGCGTTTCATTATAGTAATAGAAACAGAAATAAGATACAGTCCATGGCTCGTGAGGGAAGCATTATC